>NC_042982.1:34298951-34306451 GCF_901001165.1 Salmo trutta
TGCACTGTGTGGGTTTATGGATGGGTCGTCTCTCTCTACATGCACTGTGTGGGTTTATGGATGGGTCGTCTCTCTCTACATGCACTGTGTGGGTTTATGGATGGGTAGTCTCTCAACATGCACTGTGTGGGTTTATGGATGGGTAGTTTCTCTCTACATGCACTGTGTGGATTTATGGATGGGTAGTCTCTCTACATGCACTGTGTGGGTTTATGGATGGGTAGTTTCTCTCTACATGCACTGTGTGGGTTTATTGATGGGTAGTCTCTCTACATGCACTGTGTGGGTTTATGGATGGGTAGTCTCTCTCTACATGCACTGTGTGGGTTTATGGATGGGTAGTCTCTCTACATGCACTGTGTGGGTTTATGGATGGGTAGTCTCTCTACATGCACTGTGTGGGTTTATGGATGGGTCGTCTCTCTCTACATGCACTGTGTGGGTTTATGGATGGGTCGTCTCTCTCTACATGCACTGTGTGGGTTTATGGATGGGTAGTCTCTCAACATGCACTGTGTGGGTTTATGGATGGGTAGTTTCTCTCTACATGCACTGTGTGGATTTATGGATGGGTAGTCTCTCTACATGCACTGTGTGGGTTTATGGATGGGTAGTTTCTCTCTACATGCACTGTGTGGGTTTATTGATGGGTAGTCTCTCTACATGCACTGTGTGGGTTTATGGATGGGTAGTCTCTCTCTACATGCACTGTGTGGGTTTATGGATGGGTAGACTCTCTACATGCACTGTGTGGGTTTATGGATGGGTCGTCTCTCTCTACATGCACTGTGTGGGTTAATGGATGGGTAGTCTCTCTTTACAATAACTGTGTGGGTTTATGGAGGGTTTGCACTTTGTTACAACAGGAGGAACCCCATTCTGAGGAGAAACACCCACAGTTAGGGGGCATACTATCAGCACCTGGTGCTCACTCCTCAGGTGAAAGGTGTGATCAGCCCCCTTCTCTGTCAGTTTGTATTGGTTTAGGTGTATGTGTCAGTGTGGTTGTCCCTCTCTTGTCCTGTGTGTGTGTGTGTGTGTGTGTGTGTGTGTGTGTGTGTGTGTGTGTGTGTGTGTGTGTGTGTGTGTGTGTGTGTGTGTGTGTGTGTGTGTGTGTGTGTGTGTGTGTGTGTGTGTGTGTGTGTGTGTGTGTGTGACAGGAGGATTTACATGCTCTAATGATGAGGGATCAGGGCAAGGACAGACCCTGTCAGCAACCCTAATGAGAGAGGTCCTGTAGCCCCAGGCCAGGGGGGACGGGGGGTAGAGGCGATGTAGGCTGGTGTCTGTCGCCAGTGACATGGCCCACATAGATAAAGTGGAGCCCCCTCCTCTTCTCTCCTCCACAGCCAACCCCTCCTCTCTTCCACAGCCAACCCCTCTGGATTCCTCTGCACTGTAATGATCCAGTTACAAGTGATGAGGAGCCTGTTGGCTGGCGAGGAGAAGAGGAAAGAGACAGAAGAGGAGAAGAGGCAGTAGTGGAGAAGAGGCAGTTGTGGAGAAGAGGCAGTTGTGGAGAAGAGGCAGTTGTGGAGAAGAGGAAAGAGACAGAAGAGGAGAAGAGGCAGTAGTGGAGAAGAGGCAGTTGTGGAGAAGAGGCAGTTGTGGAGAAGAGGCAGTTGTGGAGAAGAGGAAAGAGACAGAAGAGGAGAAGAGGCAGTTGTGGAGAAGAGGCAGTTGTGGAGAAGAGGCAGTTGTGGAGAAGAGGCAGTAGTGGAGAAGAGGCAATAGTGGAGAAGAAGCAGTAGTGGAGAAGAGGAAAGAGACAGAAGAGGAGAAGAGGCAGTAGTGGAGAAGAGGCAGTTGTGGAGAAGAGGCAGTAGTGGAGAAGAGGCAGTTGTGGAGAAGAGGCAGTTGTGGAGAAGAGGCAGTAGTGGAGAAGAGGCAGTTGTGGAGAAGAGGCAGTAGTGGAGAAGAGGCAGTAGTGGAGAAAAGGAGAAGAGGCAGTAGTGGAGAAGAGGCAGTAGTGGAGAAGAGGCAGTAGTGGAGAAGAGGCAGTAGTGGAGAAGAGACAGTAGTGGAGAAGAGGCAGTAGTGGAGAAGACACAGTAGTGGAGAAGAGGCAGTAGTGGAGAAGAGGCAGTAGTGGAGAAGAGGCAGTAGTGGAGAAGAGGCAGTAGTGGAGAAGAGGCAGTAGTGGAGAAGAGGCAGTAGTGGAGAAAAGGAGAAGAGGCAGTAGTGGAGAAGAGGCAGTAGTGGAGAAGAGGCAGTAGTGGAGAAGAGACAGTAGTGGAGAAGAGGCAGTAGTGGAGAAGACACAGTAGTGGAGAAGAGGCAGTAGTGGAGAAGAGGCAGTAGTGGAGAAGAGGCAGTAGTGGAGAAGAGGAGAAGAGGCAGTAGTGGAGAAAAGGCAGTAGTGGAGAAGAGGCAGTAGTGGAGAAGAGACAGTAGTGGAGAAGAGGCAGTAGTGGAGAAGAGACAGTAGTGGAGAAGAGGCAGTAGTGGAGAAGAGGCAGTAGTGGAGAAGAGGAGAAGAGGCAGTAGTGGAGAAGTGGAGAAGAGGCAGTAGTGGAGAAGAGGCAGTAGTGGAGAAGAGGCAGTAGTGGAGAAGAGACAGTAGTGGAGAAGAGGCAGTAGTGGAGAAGAGGCAGTAGTGGAGAAGAGGAGAAGAGGCAGTAGTGGAGAAGAGGCAGAACTTTCACTGAAGACAATCGTTTGCATTTCCAAGACTACATTACAGTTGAATATCTGCTACATAACCCACCTCATATTACAGGACTACATTACAGTTGAATATCTGCTACATAACCCACCTCATATTACAGGACTACATTACAGTTGAATATCTGCTACATAACCCACCTCATATTACAGGACTACATTACAGTTGAATATCTGCTACATAAATATGATATGTATTAACACATGAATCTGATAATCAGTGTTTTATTTGAATTATGTTCAGGGCAGAGGAAAACATCCTGAAGCGCTCAGCCAGATCTGAACAAAATCAGGCCACAAAGTGACTTTTGTGCTTCTAGACCTGTCTTTTCAATGTGATATTCATATTCTGATAGCAGAAGTCACATCTAAGTGTCAACTGTAGACACGACCGAATTTGTGCCGTGTACTGTTTTTTATTTGCCGCCCAAAGTTTTCTGAGCAAAAATCTATGAATATTATGTTGTTGAACAGAAATGTATAAACTGTAAAATCACCAGGCAATCAGCTCCAAGTGATTTTAATTTTGGAAATCTGAGCCAATAGTGTTAAAGCCAAAAATAGCACAATAGTGACCTCACCATTTAAAAGCAAGCACAAAACCATAACTGATGCACAATATTTAAAACACTATTTCTCTCAGCTTCCTAAAGTATACATAGCAAAATATTTCTTCACGCACATCTTCACATTACCACATACACGGTTCCAATCTAGAGCAGTGTCCGGACTCTCCCTAATCCCCCTCTGATGTAGATGAGGGCAGAGAGTGCATTAGAGGCAGTCCATTGGCTTGACCCCTGACCCCAGGGACATCCTCAGGGCAGGCCTTGGCCATCAGGACCTTTTGCCCCGGGGCCACTCTGGGGCGACACTCTGTCCACACATGTCACAGGTTGCACCGAGCACCTCACCGTGGCCATGCTAATGAATCGCCTAATGGCTGTGTGGGACTGTGTAGGAGGGCAAGATTAACCCTGTTTACCATTCTGTCTGAGACTGCTATGCTGTCTCTCTGTCTGTCTCTCTGTCTGTCTCTCTGGAAGATATTGTGAAAACAATCAATAACCCAAACATGGGGCGTTTGGCCCTAATGATTAGTTGAGCCATAAGAGTCTCTCTGCTCACGAAGAAGATGGTTTATTTGTACAGGGAGAGTGTGTATCAATATGCTACATATGTATGCCTTGGGAATTAATCTTTGACCTCTAGCGGTCTTAAAGATTTATGATAGGGCTTACTGTGTGCCATAATACTTTCTATATTGTAAGTCTGTATCACATTTCCATAGAAGCCAGCCCAATTCAGTAGAGGTAGAGTGGGGGGGTTGCTATGGCTAATTTATGTAATTTATTTTGAATTTAAGGAACCCTTTAGTTATCAAAACAAAATATATAATAAAAATGTGATGAAATATTGATTTTGGCCTTTACTACTATTGCCCATAGAAACACATTGAATAACACATTCATAAATGGCAAAAGGAAAGTCAAAAATGAAATCATAAGAAACAAGGTTTTAAAGTGTCTCTTCTAAATCTAGGAGATATAAAAAATAAAATAAAAATCTGGAAATATGATATGTATATATTTCCTGAGTCTTTATTTTATATACACTACCATTCAAAAGTTTTAGAACACTTACTCATTCAAGAGTTTTTCTTTATTTTTACTATTTTCAACATTGTAGAATTATAGTGAATACATCAAAACTATGACATAACACATATGGAATCATGTCGTAACCAAGTGTTAAACAAATCAGAATAGATTTTATATTTGAGATTCTTCAAAGTAGCCACCCTTTGCCTTGATGACATATTTGCACACTCTTTGCATTCTCTTAACCAGCTTCACCTGGAATGCTTTTCCTACAGTCTTGAAGGAGTTCCCACATATGCTGAGCACTTGTTGGCTGCTTTTCCTTCACTCTGCGGTCCGACTCATCCCAAACCATCTCTATTGGGTTGAGGTCGGGTGATTGTGGAGGCCAGGTCATCTGATGCAGCACTCCATCACTATCATTATTGGTCAAATAGCCCTTACACAGCCTGGAGGTGTTTTTGATCATTGTCCTGTTGATAAACAAATATTAGTCCCACTAACCGCAAACCAGATGGGATGGTGTATCACTGCATAATGCTGTGGTAGCAATGCTGGTTAAGTGTGCCTCAAATTCTAATTAAATCACTTACAGTGTCACCAGCAAAGCACCCCCACACCATCGCACCTCCTCCGCTATGCTTCACTGTGGGAACCACACATGCGGAAATCATCCGTTTCACAAAGACACAGCGGTTGGAACCAAAAATCTAAATGTTTGACTCATCAGACCAAAGGACACTGGTCTAATATCCATTGCTCGTGTTTCTTGGCCCAAGCAACTATTTTCTTGTTATTGGTGTCCTTTAGTAGTGGTTTCTTTGCAGCAATTCGACCATGAAGGCCTGAATCACACAGTTTCCTCTGAACAGTTGATGTTGAGATGTGTCTGTTACGTGAACTCTGTTAAGCATTTATTTGGGCTGCAATGTCTGAGGCTGGTAACTCTAATGAATTTGTCCTCTGCTGCAGCGGTAACGCTAGGTCTTCAACTTGAAGAAACTTTCAAAGTTTTCCATGTCTTAAAGTAATGATGGACTGTTGTTTCTCTTTGCTTTTTTGAGCTGTTCTTGCCATAATATGGACTTGGTCTTTTACCAAATAGGGCTATATACCACCCCTAACTTGTCACAACACAACTGGTTGTCTCAAACACATTAAGAAGGAAAGAAATTCCACAAATTAAGTTAATAAGGCACACCTGTTAATTTAAAATGTGTTCCAGGTGACTACCTCATGAAGCTGGTTGAGAGAATGCCAAGAGTGTTCAAAGCTGTCATCAAGGCAAAGGGTGGCTACTTTGAAGAATCTCAAATATAAAATATATTTTGATTTGTTTAACACTTTTTTGGTTACTACATGATTCCATATGTGTTATTTCATAGTTTTCTTGTCTTCACATCAAAATATATTGTTCACAATATGTATAACTCACATTTAGGCATAAAACTACCTTCATACTTCCATTCATTTTTTAAAACCGTTTTCAAAAAATGGAGGTCGTAGCGCAAAACGGAGAATACCATTGTGTTGGTTTGTGTTCATAATAGTTTTTAGGGCAAACCGTTTGGACGCTACAGACGTTTAAATGAGAGACCAATTTTCAGGAATGTCTCATGGTCTGACAAACACCGCTCTAGCTCTGCCACCTTTCACCGCAGAAGTGGAAGTGTGACACTGGCAGATGCAGTGGATTGAAAAAAATATATCTCTAGTTTAAACTGATGGTTTTTGACTGGGATTTATTTTGTTAGGTAATTTACATTGACGCACCAGTGTGTCATTCGACTCTAGGGGGTTAAGTTCTGGTGTAAACTCGTGTTACCACATGCAGTATGCTGGGTCCTGGCCCTGCACTAGGCTTTACCCTGGATTTTGTTCTGGCCCTGGCCCAACCACATAAATAGACCAGGCCTCCACATCAGCTCTGCCCACTTCCTGCCTTATCCCTACTCCCTACTCCCTGCCTCCAACCCAGGGCCAGTCCCATTCTTGCCTCCCTCCACCACTCTAATTATACGAGAAGCTCGCTCCACCATCTGTAATTTATAACTGTCATTAACTACAGCTTTTATACGAAGTCATTAATCATTTTGATCTCTTTTCTAAAGCCAGATTCACTTCTCTTCATCCCAAACCTCCAGGTTAGTTTTAGGGGAACATGTGAGGACCCCCATCTGTGACTGTACTCCCCCCTCCACCCCGTCCCCTCCGAACAGAGGAGCTCAGTGTCTCTGTTTGCTATCTGACAGGAAGCAGGTATTTGGTAGAGCAGGCCAACTCCTGCCACCTCTGTAACATTGACACATGGGGATGGTGTTTTTTCTTTGTTTGAATGTTTCCAAGTGGTGTGGTGGAGCTCTCCCACTGATCCCGATGGGCTGTCAGTTCAACACTGATGTAATGAATGACTCTAGCAGAGCAAGACGGCAAACCACTAATGGCCAGGAAAATGTAACCATATGGCTTAAATTCATGTCCTGAGGAAAATATAGGATTCAGTGAGGACATACACTGTTCTCAACTTCACAGTTTGAAGGAGATGGCCACAGTTCTATATTTAACTATAATGTCAAGTCTGTCTGCTGTGTTCATCTGATAGAGAGTAGTAGTTATCCTACAGTGGCCACAGTGGAGTGTGAGCAGTGGATCTGAGTTGATGTGTAGAGGAGATGTGGGGAGACATGCAGCATGTGGAGGATGGCACCATGTCTAATCAGAGGTATTGTGTGATGGCTGGTTTCCTCCCTGCCTGCCTGCCTGGGACCTGCCTGCCTGGGTCCTGCCTGCCTGGGACCTGCCTGCCTGGGACCTGCCTGCCTGGGACCTGCCTGCCTGGGACCTGCCTGCCTGGGTCCTGCCTGCCTGGGTCCTGCCTGCCTGGGTCCTGCCTGCCTGCCTGCCTGGGTCCTGCCTGCCTGAGACCTGCCTGCCTGGGTCCTGCCTGCCTGGGCTGCCTGCCTGGGTCCTGCCTGCCTGGGCTGCCTGCCTGGGTCCTGCCTGCCTGGGTCCTGCCTGCCTGGGTCCTGCCTGGGAGGGAGGGAGGGACAACAGGGTCATGCAACATAATGTGGAACACACTGGAATAACTAGACTCAGCATTCTGCTGTCTCCTGTCACACCGACCCTCTACTTGTTCCTCAGACAACACAAAACAACCAGGGAATAAAGACAAACAGGACCGTAAAATAATGCTTCTTGCTTTTGTTCTGAAAGGGTAACGAAAGTAGGATAC
>NC_042982.1:34311451-34315573 GCF_901001165.1 Salmo trutta
GGGTAAGGGCAGTGTGCAGTGCAATGGCGATTGCGTCGTCCGTGGACCTGTCAGGCGAATTGGAGAGGGTGGAGTGTGTCGGAGAGGAAGGAGGTGATATGGTCATTGACTAGCCTCTTGAAGCACTTCATGATGATGGAAGTGAGTGCTACTGATCAGTAGTCATTCAGTTCAGTTACTTTCCCTTTCTTGGGCATCGTGATGATAGTGGACATCTTGAAGCAGGTGGGTGTAGTGGTCTGAGCTAGAGAGAGATTGAACATGTCAGAGAACAGCCAGCTGGTCTGCACATGCTCTGAGGGCACGACTAACGATGCCGCCTGGGCCGGCAGCCTTGCGAGAGTTAACACGTTTGAATGGCTTACCTACGTCTTCAGTGGGGACCGTGAGTATGTAGTCCGTGTTGTCATCAGGGGCTCTCCTCGGCAGCTCAGGGTCATTGTGCTCAAAATTGAGAAAAAGGTGTTTAGCTTGTCTGGTAGGGTGGCTGTATGGTTTACACTGAGGCTGCCTGGGATGGAGAGGCTGAGGCTGCCTGGAATGGATGGAGAGAC
Organism: Salmo trutta; assembly: GCF_901001165.1. Classification (NCBI taxonomy): domain Eukaryota; kingdom Metazoa; phylum Chordata; class Actinopteri; order Salmoniformes; family Salmonidae; genus Salmo; species Salmo trutta. Next base: position 34,312,006 of record NC_042982.1, read on the forward strand.
TGCCTGGGATGGAGAGGCTGCCTGGGATGGAGAGGCTGAGGCTGCCTGGAATGGAGAGGCTGAGGCTGCCTGGGATGGAGAGGCTGCCTGGGATGGAGAGACTGAGGCTGCCTGGAATGGAGAGGCTGAGGCTGCCTGGAATGGAGAGACTGAGGCTGCCTGGGATGGAGAGGCTGAGGCTGCCTGGAATGGATGGAGAGGCTGCCTGGGATGGAGAGGCTGCCTGGGATGGAGAGGCTGAGGCTGCCTGGAATGGAGAGGCTGAGGCTGCCTGGGATGGAGAGGCTGCCTGGGATGGAGAGACTGAGGCTGCCTGGAATGGAGAGGCTGAGGCTGCCTGGAATGGAGAGACTGAGGCTGCCTGGGATGGAGAGGCTGAGGCTGCCTGGAATGGAGAGGCTGAGGCTGCCTGGGATGGAGAGACTGAGGCTGCCTGGGATGGAGAGGCTGAGGCTGCCTGGGATGGAGAGGCTGAGGCTGCCTGGGATGGAGAGGCTGAGGCTGCCTGGAATGGAGAGACTGAGGCTGCCTGGGATGGAGAGGCTGAGGCTGCCTGGGATGGAGAGACTGAGGCTGCCTGGGATGGAGAGGCTGAGGATGCCTGGGATGGAGAGGCTGAGACTGCCTGGGATGGAGAGACTGAGGCTGCCTGGGATGGAGAGAGGCTGCCTGGGATGGAGAGGCTGAGGCTGCCTGGGATGGAGAGACTGAGGCTGCCTGGGATGGAGAGGCTGAGGCTGCCTGGGATGGATGGAGAGGCTGCCTGGGATGGATGGAGAGCCTGCCTGGGATGCATGGAGAGGCTACATGGGAGGGAGAGGCTAAGGCTGCCTGGGATGGAGAGGCTGAGGCTGCCTGGGATGGAGAGGCTGAGTCTGCCTGGGATGGAGAGGCTGAGGCTGCCTGGGATGGATGGAGAGGCTGCCTGGGATGGATGGAGAGGCTGCCTGGGATGGAGAGACTGAGGCTGCCTGGGATGGAGAGACTGAGGCTGCCTGGGATGGAGAGGCTGAGGCTGCCTGGGATGGATGGAGAGGCTGCCTGGGATGGATGGAGAGCCTGCCTGGGATGCATGGAGAGGCTACATGGGAGGGAGAGACTGAGGCTGCCTGGGATGGATGGAGAGGCTGCCTGGGATGGAGAGGCTGAGGCTGCCTGGGATGGAGAGGCTGAGGCTGCCTGGGATGGATGGAGAGGCTGCCTGGGATGGATGGAGAGGCTGCCTGGGATGGATGGAGAGGCTGCCTGGGATGGAGAGACTGAGGCTGCCTGGGATGGAGAGACTGAGGCTGCCTGGGATGGAGAGGCTGAGGCTGCCTGGGATGGATGGAGAGGCTGCCTGGGATGGATGGAGAGGCTGCCTGGGATGGATGGAGAGGCTGCCTGGGATGGAGAGACTGAGGCTGCCTGGGATGGATGGAGAGGCTGCCTGGGATGGATGGAGAGGCTGCCTGGGATGGAGAGACTGAGGCTGCCTGGGATGGATGGAGAGGCTGCCTGGGATGGATGGAGAGCCTGCCTGGGATGGATGGAGAGGCTACATGGGAGGGAGAGGATGAGGCTGCCTGGGAGGGAGAGGCTGAGAGGCTGAGACTGCCTGGGAGGGAGAGGCTGAGAGGCTGAGACTGCCTGGGATGGAGAGGTTGAGGCTGGGGCTGCAGGTGTGACTTTACCTCCCTCTGAGTTGACAGGGATTTCACTCCACATTTTTTGAGGGTAACTATAGACCATGAGAGATGTGTTGACACATGACCAGCCTTCCACTGAGATTGAATCAAATCAAATCAAATTATATTTGTCACATGCGATGAATATGACAGGTGTAGACCTTACCGTGAAATGCTTACTTACAAGCCCTTAGCCAACAATGCAGTTCTAGAATTAGAGTTAAGAAAATATTTACTGAATAGACTAAAGTAAAAAAAAAAATGTCATCAAAAAGGATCACAAGAAAATGACATCACAATAACATGGCTATATACAGGGGGTACCGGAGTCAATGTGCTTGACATAAGCTGGAGGTGTGTGTGTGATCATACATCTATTTGTGTGTCATAACTCTGAAGATGAGACAGGAGGTCATTTCATCCCTGTGTGTGTTAACGGGTCAGTGTGTGTCTGCTTTTCATCTCTCTAGTGTCTACCCCAACACACTGCCGTTGGCCTGTCACACACTCCAACAGTCATGGCTAGCAGCTGGAGTCTGCCACACCAAGACAGAGCACACAGGGACAGACAGTTAACAATCTCCACACTGTCTGTCTGTTTATAAAGCACAAAGAGCCCTCCTCTCTATGCAGGACATAAAGTATTCTGCATATTAAACAGGGCTTCAACAGAAGGGTCCCCTTGCTGCATCCTGTTGTTGCCTCTGGCCCTCTCCCAACAGAGGGACCATTAGCAACCAGTGTCAGGGCCAGGGCGAAGCAGGGGGGAGACGGGAGGTCTCAGGGGGGATGGAGAGGCTACCGGGGGCAGGTAGGGGGTGGGGATGAGGGGGGTTAAGTGGGAGGGGGGGGTCATATTGCGAACCGTCAAACAAAGCAATTAAATTACAGCCAGAAACTGGCTTTAATATCAGTGTGCAGATATTGCCAGGACCGCCACTGTGCCCAACGCAAAAAAGTCAAACATGACTTAAAAGGTTATTCCACTGTTATTCCAGGTTATTACACTGCCTAGCGGGGAAGAGGAGCCCCATTCCCCCCCACACACACACTCATTTCCTTCTCTCCCTGTCTCTAGGCTGTCAGGACTGTATAATACATCTCTCTATATTGCATCATGTTCAGCCTCCCCGTCTTCTTGGTGCCGATTATACAGACACAGTTTATGAAAGGAGACCAGTAACATGGAGAGACAAGAAAGAAAGAACCAACATATCTGTATCTCTGAAAAATCAATATGGCTCTACTCATTTCTCCAAAACGACTGTTAGGCGTACAGTACATTGTTGATCAGCCAATGTTTAGGTCCTCAGGCTAATATGCTGTATTGATCTCGATGTGAGGTCGGTGTAGTCTCTGTGTGGTGTCATTGTGGCCCTTGTCGTGGTGCTATGGGCCTTTGAGTTGCGATGGTGCTGTGATGTGATGTTAGCACGCAGGAGACCCCTGTCCTGTGGTTACCATGTTGTTGCCAGGGGGAGCCCTGTTGGAACAGGCAGTGGTAGGGGAAGCTCTTTGATATGGGCAGGCCCCATTAGATATTCTGTTGAAGAACATTAGTTCCAGTGTTGACTGGGGACAACCAGCCCTCTGCCTGGTGGTAGCACTACTAGGAGATGACTGGGGACAACCAGCCCTCTGCCTGGTGGTAGCACTACTAGGAGATGACTGGGGACAACCAGCCCTCTGCCTGGTGGTAGCACTACTAGGAGATGACTGGGGACAACCAGCCCTCTGCCTGGTGGTAGCACTACTAGGAGATGACTGGGGACAACCAGCCCTCTGCCTGGTGGTAGCACTACTAGGAGATGACTGGGGATTATGAGACCAGGATGGAAGGAGAGGCACATGTGATCATCTATAGACAGACCTTTGGTATGGTAGACACCAGTCATGGTACA
>NC_042982.1:34315586-34512441 GCF_901001165.1 Salmo trutta
GACTCCATTCCAGACATTATTATGAGCTGTTCTCCCCTCAGCAGCCTCCACTGCTGTCAGGATGGAAACAACTTCACGGCTTAATGAAGACTGCAATCTGTTTCCCTCCATACATCACAGAACACAAACAGGCTGGGGATGGAGGGAGCGCCACCTCTCTCTCTCACTCTCTCTCTGAAGGAGGGAGGTAAAATACCTCAGTTGTCTAGTGACTAAGCTGACATGCCTCTGAATTTCACACATTACACCTTAATTGGCAATTGGTAACAATTTCCCCCTAACTGCTGTTAGGCAGAATCATAAAGGACACAGAGAAAGTCATGCCAACCACCAAGCTACCACACCCTCATCAACCCCTGAGAGGTCTGACGATATGGCACAACTCAACCATGCCATGCCTGATGACACTGCATGTTAGCAAACAAGCAGCAGAGAGCAGGGTGAATCAGATGGCAAGAACAAAACTGAAAGGCTGATTCCAATCCTGCCTCTGCTGGTTAATGGACCATGTCCCCAAAGTCTCTCCCCACCCCTCACCAGAGAGAAGCTGGGGAAGGGGGCAGGAGAGGTTGTCTCAGGAGGGGAAGCAACAGCAGGGCTTACATTAACATCCTCTCTACAGTCTCCTCACTGCTCTTCATTGGCCAGATTAAACACAAACAGAGACCCCTAAAACATCTGCTCAATAAGCAACCTCATCCCCTCACCCCAGGGCTGCCCCCTGAACAGACATCTGCCTGGGCACTGGACTGAGCATGCCCACTGTAGCCTGGCACTGACCTCCGTTTGCTCGTCTCTGCCTTCCACCTGTGAGCCGGGAGGTGGGGGTCACCCCTGCCCAGGTGCCATGGTGAGACAGCACCTGCAGCACAAGACAGACTGATGGTCCCTCCACCACTGGCTTGCCACCTGCCAATCTGGGTACACATCTATCCAGCTGCCCGCTCCTATGGCACAATCTGCATACCGTCACCACTCCCACCACAGCAGCCGCTCCAACCCCTGGGACACTTCATTAATATGGAATTGTTACTAGGTGGAACTAGCCACTAATTGCGCACTGCAAAGGGATCATGTTAAACGGGATCATGTTAAATATTAGAATCCATTACATGGTAGCAAATGAATTAAGACAACACATTATTTAGGGGCGTGCGGCGCAGGGAAAATGGAGTCTGACAGCTTGGAGAAGGTTGACACTCAACATGGCAGCTGTTGCTCACATCTGTTAGCTCCCCTGGCTGAGTCACTCAGCGGCTCTTTGATAGGAGCACCTCCCGTAATGAGCTGATTCTTCTCTGTTCTGTTCTGCTCATGCCACAATCTGCAACAGCACAACACAAAGGATGGGGCCAGGATGTGGAATACCAGGACAGAATTCTGTTGTGACACAACATAGACAGGTCAAATGGTTCTGCAGGTCTCCTCAGTTTAGTGTCTGATCAATTCAAATCAAATATTATTTGTCACATGCTTTGTAAACAACCAGTGTGGAATAACAGTGAATTTCTTACTTACGGGCCGTTCCCAACAATGCATAAGGAAAATAGAGAAATAATAGAAAAGTAAAATACGTATACTAATAAAAGTAATAATAAATACACAATGAGTAACGATACTAACTTGGCTGTATAGACGTTGTGCCAGTACTGAGTGGATGTGCAGGGGTACGAGGTCATTCATGTAGATATGTACAGATAACTAGGAATAAAGTGACAGATTGTAAACAGTAGCATCTGGCTCAAAAGAGTTAGTGCAAAAAGAGGCAATGCAGATGGTCCGGGTAGCTATTTGGTTAACTATTTAACTATTTAGCAGTCCAACCAAGATGCTCAGTAGACAGTTCCACCAAGCCAACAACCAGAACTCAGACCCAGAACATGACAATCACAACCTGAGAAAATACCTGCACTCTGCAGTACTCACTGGGGGCTTGAAGGAGCACATTAGGTATCAGATAAATAATACTAGCTCATATTAGACTGTAACTCTATCAGTGATTGATTTCACATGACTTCTTTCCTCCTCGTTCCCATCGCCAGAGACAAGGCAGGCAAGGACAAGGAAGAAAAATGTCACACGGTTCCTCCTCGCTTTTACCAAGTCCTTAATGAGCATGTCACTAGCAGAATTCATTTATTATTGCTTAATTGATCCCCAAACAGCTCTCATCCATCATAGGGCCATATATCTTACCGTTTTAATCTCCCTCTGCCCCTAATCATACCTCTACACCACTGGCAATTACATAGAGCCACACTCACCGCTCTAGCCATTTTTATCATGCACAGACACACACACACACGCATGCTACATACGCGCACACACACACACATATACCACACACATGTAGCAAATCTAAGTGTGCTTAAATAAAAAATGTACTGAAAAGAGCATGGGAGCCAATGCAGTAGCAGCAGCAGCAGTAGCATACTGGTAGGCTCCAGCAATGAGGCCTGAAACACTGGGGAATGCTGGAACATCTGTGCTACATTAATGATATCTACTGCACCTCACTAGCTAGCTAGCGCAACACGGGAGAGGAGAGGGCTGGGAGGAACACGGGTAATGGAATGTCTCATAATGAGAAGTACTACTAGGATGCTAACGTGGTCGTGCAACGCTAATTCAACACTTTCTTGGCTGTGCAACACTAATGTGTTTTTCACTAGAGTGTCCAGAGTGATTTGTCCTTGGCTGTGTAACAGCAGAGTAATGGCTGTGTGTATCCTGTTTAGATGCAGGAGTGATGGTGGTGGCGTGTGAGCCCTGTCAAGTCTGAGGGGCCATGGACCACGGGAGAAGGGCGCCGCCATCCCAGGGGCGACAGCAGGACCACACCACGCCCCTCCTGTCCCTGACACACCAACATAATGAATGGCCCCACTAATGAACATTTCTGCTAATTGATTATGGGGAAACATTCATTAAATGATGGCAGGTCCAAAGGCTGCTGGGACAGTTGGTCAATGCCCACTGTTTTTCAGCCCACCCAGCCTGGGTAGGCTTTAAATCTAACCTCTTGGACTAGTCTTAATGCATGGACAGCATCTCATGTTTTAACATTATCCTATTACATTGTTTCATTAGATGCTATAGCATATCATTATATAGCATTGTTTCTCATTCATCAAATAGGGGGAATTCAATTATGTGATGAATGTCCTCTGTACAGTGGTCCAAGCCTTGGCTACACCAAACCCACAAAGGTTGAATTTTTTATTTAACCTGGCAAGTCAGTTAAGAACTAATTCTTATTTACAATGATGTCCTACCAGGGAACAGTGGGTTAACTGCCTTGTTCAGGGGCAGAACAACAGATTTTTACCATGTCAGCTCGGGGATTCGATCTAGCAACCTTTCGATTACTGGCCCAACGCTCTAACCACCAGGATACCTGCCGCCCCAGGTGTGACAGCCAGCCATCCAAGACATGGAGGGAGGATGTGAATTGAAGATTATTTCCTGGCTCTAGTCACCGGTTCTTTTGTTCATTGACCCAGACAAAAGCTGCTTTAGCAGGAGGTGTATGTACTGGTTCCATTGTACTTGATTAACTAATTATCTGACATTATCAAGACTAAACAGAAGTTATTAATATAGGGCCAGGGTGAGGAGCCTCTCATTTCCCCACGGACCCAAAGCTCCTAGTCTCCACAACCATGCCCACTGCTCCACAGCCCAGGTCACGTATTCAATCCATAACAACTCATCTGCCATATTAATGAATCTCTAATTGACTGTCTGTGTGCAGAAAGGAATAGGGCTAGGCAGATCTAGCTACGTCCTATTCTGTGACAGGGCGGCGGGGGCTCCAGGCGATAGGCACAGACATATCACCCAACCAACCTCCCTCTTCCTGTACACCTCTTCCCATTCTCTTGTTAGTCTTCTCTCATGCCCCTCACACCTCCCTAGCCTTTCTAGTGTCTACCGCACCAAAATCTTCATGTTCTCCTCTTTCACATCTCTCAGATCCTTTACTTTCATCCCTCCCTCTCTCTTCCCTTCTCAAAGACTAATTCAACTACCAAAGCCTCCAAGTGAAACACCAATCTGAACCATTGATTTAAACATTGTCATCTTGCAGTCTAATTGCAGAGAATAGTGTAGTGGTTAAAAATGTGTGGTATAGTGTACACTAACAGAGGATAGTGTAGTGGTGATACAGAGCCTTCAGAAAGTATTCATACCACTTGACTTATTCGACATTTTCTGGTGTTACAGCCTAAATTCAAAATTGATAAAAAAATAAAATAAATTCTGGCCTCCCGAGTGGCGCAGTGGTCTAAGGCACTGTATTGCAGTCCTAGCTGTGCCTCTAGAGATCCTGGTTCAAGTCCAGGCTCTGTTGCAGCCGGTTGCGACTGGGAGACCCATGGGGCGGTGCACAATTGGCTCAATGTCGTCCGGGTTAGGGGAGGGTTTGACCGGCAGGGATGTTCTTGTCTCATCGCGCACTAGCGACTCCTGTGGCGGGCCGGGTGCAATGCATGCTGACACGGTCGCCAGGTATACGGTGTTTCCTCTGACAAATTGGTGTGGTTGGCTTCCGGGATAAGCGGGCGTTGTGTCAAGAAGCAATGTGGCTTGGCTGGGTTGTGTTTTGGAGGACGCTCTCGACCTTCACCTCTCCCGAGTCCGTATGGGAGTTGTAGCGATGGGACAAGATTGTAACAATCAATTTGATACAATAAAATTGGGGAGAAAAATAGCTTTTTTGTCATACATATTTGTTGACATTTTTCAAATGTATTTAAAATGAAATACAGAAATATCACATTTTTATAAGTATTCACACCCCTGAGTCAATACATGTTAGAATTACATTTCGCAAGTGATTACAGCTGTGAGTCTTTGTAGGTAAGTCTCTAAGAGCTTTGCACACCTAGATTGAAATTGCACATTATTTTTTAAATGCTTCAAGCTCTGTCAAGTCGGTGTCTGATCATTGCTAGACAGCCATTTTCAAATCTTGCCGTAGATTTTCAAAACCGATTTAAGTCAAAACTGTAACTAGGCCACTCAGGAACATTCAATTTCAGCTTAGTAAACAACCACTGTATATTTGGCCTTGTGTTTTAGGTTGTTGACCTGCTGAAAGGTGAATTTGTCTCACAGGGTCTGTTGGAAAGCAGACTGAACCAGGTTTTCCTGTAAGATTTTGCCTGTGCTTAGCTCTATTCCATTTATTTGTATCCTAAAAAACTCCCTAGTCCTTGCTGATGACAAGCACATCAATAACATGATGCAGCCACCATCATGCTTGAAAATATGAAGAGTAGTACTCAGTGATATGTTTTGTTGGATTTGCTCCAAACATAACACTTTGTATTCAGGGCATAAAGTACATTTCTTTGCCACATTTTTTTGCAGTTTTCCTTTTGCACCTTTCTGCAAACGATGCATATTTGTATACTGTACAGGCTTCCTTCTTTTCACTCTGTTATTTAAGTTAGTATTGTGGAGTAACTACAGTACAATGTTGTTGATCCATCCTCAGTTTTCTCCTATCACAGCCATTAAACTCTGTAACTGTTTTAAAGTCATGGTGAAATCCCTGAGTGGTTTCCTTCCTCTCTGGCAACTGAGTTAGGAAGGATGTCTGTATCTTTGTAGTGACTGGGTGTATTGATACACCATCCAAATTGTAGTTAATAACTTCACCATGCTCAAAGGGATATTCAATGTATTTTTTACTTTTTTATTTTACCCATCTACCAATAGGTGCCCTTCTATGTAAGGCATTGAACATTTCCCTAGTCTTTCTGGTTGAATCTGTTTGAAATTCACTGCTTGTCTGAGTGACCTTACAGATAATTGAGTGACCTTACAGATAATTGCATGTGTGGGGTACAGAGATGAGGTTATCATTCAAAAATAATGTTAAATGCTACAGTATTATTGCACACAGAGTGAGTCCATGCAACTTGTTATGTGACACATTTTTACTGCTGAACTTATTTCGGTTTGCCATAACAAAGGGGTTGAATAATTATTGACTCAAGACATTTCAGCTTTTCATTTTGAATTAATAAACATTTCTAAAAACATAATTCCACATTGCCTGTATGAGATATTGTGTGTAAGCCAGTGACACAAAATCTAAATGTAATAAAAAAATTCAGGCTATAAAACAACACCATTTGAAAAAAGTCAAGGGGTGTGAATACTTTTTGAAGGCACTGTACACGTGTGGTATAGTGTGTACAGTAACAGTACTGTATGTGTTGATGGTGTGGCAGTCTGACAGAGTTCCCCCGTCTCTTCCTACTGCTCCACTCTGTCTCAGACAACTGTCCTCAGGCTCCCAAGCTCACAGGCGGGGGCCAAACCATAATCAAGAAATTATCCTCATTCACTTTAGTCAGAAGTGAAGCAGGGCAAAATGACTGGAATTAACAACTGGATAACTGCCACCAACTGCACCCAGACTTAGAACCAATGTTCTTCCTGCCAACACGTTTTCATGGATGTTTACTGTGCTTGGTTTGTCTAATTGAAGTGCCACAAGTCAAAAGGGAGTGCCATGTCTACTGGGAAGACTTCACACTTAACACACACACCCTAACCATCAGGGTCTTGCTTGAAACGGAACAAACACAAAGACACAACATCAACACACACACACACTGGTGTTACTGGTGTTCTTCCATGCCGTCCATGGGAGGGGTGCGTCACTTGAGTGGGTTGAGTCACTGACGTGGTCTTCCTGTCTGGGTTGGCGCCCCCCCCCCCCCCCCCCCCTTGGGTTGTGCCGTGGCGGAGATCTTTGTGGGCTATACTCGGCCTTGTCTTAGGACGGTAAGTTGGTGGTTGGAGACATCCCTCTAGTGGTGTGGGGGCTGTGCTTTGGCGAAGTGGGTGGGGTTATATCCTGCCTGTTTGGCCCTGTCCAGGGGTATCATCGGATGGGGCCACAGTGTCTCCTGACCCCTCCTGTCTCAGCCTCCAGTATTTATGCTGCAGTAGTTTATGTGTCGGGGGCTAGGGTCAGTCTGTTACATCTGGAGTATTTCTCTTGTCTTATCCGGTGTCCTGTGTGAATTTAAATATGCTCTCTCTAATTCTCTCTTTCTCTCTTTCTTTCTTTCTCTCGGAGGACCTGAGCCCTAGGACCATGCCTCAGGACTACCTGGCATGATGACTCCTTGCTGTCCCCAGTCCACCTGGCCATGCTGCTGCTCCAGTTTCAACTGTTCTGCCTGCGGCTATGGAACCCTGACCTGTTCACCGGACGTGCTTGTTACACCCTCGACAACTACTATGATTATTATTATTTGACCATGCTGGTCATTTATGAACATTTTAACATCTTGACCATGTTCTGTTATAATATCCACCCGGCACAGCCAGAAGAGGACTGGCCACCCCTCATAGCCTGGTTCCTCTCTAGGTTTCTTCCTAGGTTTTTGGCCTTTCTAGGGAGTTTTTCCTAGGGAGTTTTTCCTAGCCACCGTGCTTCTTTCACATGCATTGCTTGCTGTTTGGGGTTTTAGGCTGGGTTTCTGTACAGCACTTTGAGATATCAGCTGATGTACGAAGGGCTATATAAATACATTTGATTTGATTTTGATTTGATTTGACACACACGTACACACACACTAACACACACCGTAACCATCAGGGTCTTGCTTGACATGCAACAAACACAAAGACAGAACATCAACACACACACGCACACACACACACACTAACACACACCGTAACCATCAGGGTCTTGCTTGACATGCAACAAACACAAAGACACAACATCAACACACACACACAGACACTAACACAGACATTACCTGATACTTTCCAGTGTATGTGTGCTGTGTGTGTTTAATGAGGGGTCAGTCAGTGGGCTAACAGTGTAGATTGGTTAGTGTGTTGCGTGAACATGCTCCCCATCCAAGGCATTAAAAGGCTCAGCTGCAGGAGGAGAGAGCAGGATGCTGGGCTGGGGAGGGGGGTGGCAGGAGGAGAGAGCAGGATGCTGGGCTGGGGAGGGGGGTGGCAGGGGGAGAGGCAGGATGCGGTGCTGGGGAGGGGGGTGGCAGGGGCAGGGGCCGAGGCAGGGGGAGAGGCAGGATGCTGGGCTGGGGAGGGGGGTGGCAAGGGGAAAGGAAGGGGGAGAGGCAGGAGGATGAGTCAGGAAGTGAAGGAGAAATAAAGAGCCAGGGCCAGGCAGGGCCGTTCTGCTCTAATTGTCTCCTTTGGGCCACGTCTCCTCTGATCAGAGACTTGTTACAGGAATCCGGTTTCATGGTTTCCAAACAATGGGATTTGTGAAAAGGGATTTGTAGTCCAGGGGGATTCCTGCCTGTAACCTTTCTGTTCTGTGTGATGCTGTGATTGGTTCAATGTTGATTCTGATGTTTGTCTTTCCTCTTGTCCCTGTGTTTTAAATCCAATTACTCTAACAGTAATCAAACACTGGTTGTTTCAGAAGGGCCAGAGGTCTTCACTTGATAAACCACGGCCACTGTGAGAGTGGATGGGAATCAGATTGTTCCTGCTACTGCGTGTGCCTTACCGGAACAGTCCTACTGCTGTGTTAATGCTACTGTTCATGTATGACTGGATCATTCAGGCAATACCATTGACTAAATGGCTGTGTTTACACAGGAAGACCCATTCTGATATTTTGCCCAGTTATGGGAAAAACAGCTGATCTGATTGGTCAAAATACCAATTATTGGCAAAAGAGCTGATCTGATTGGTCAAAAGACCAATTAATGGAAAAATATTAGAATTGGGCTGCCTGTGTAAATTCAGCCTATGATCACCAGGAAAGATGCAAATGCAGTCAGAGAGATCAGAGGGTTAAGGTGTGGTGGATGGATGGATGGATACTATGGACACCATTTTGTATACAAGGTTTAAGCTTTAAATGTTCCACTGCATCATCACAAGCATATGACCTTAACAGTACACAGTACAAACAATGCAATGATGGAGGCCTTTCCCTGTTTGTAATTAAAGGAAAGTGTTATGTGTCTGAGACCAGTGTTCTGCTACAGTATAAGAACAACAGAGCAGAAAGAAACAGCCCGTAATGGTTTAAATGCACATCAGAGGCCTCTGTATGGGAAACAACCAGAGGGTAAAAAACACTGCTCCCGGTGCAATAACCCTGACGAAAAACTATTATGTTCTCTACAGCCACATAGAGAGACTCCTCAGGGAGCCAGTCTTCCTACCTGCCTGCCTGCCTGCCTGCCTGCCTGCCTGCCTGCCTGCCTGCCTGCCTGCCTGCCTGCCTGCCTGCCTGCCTGTCTGTCTGTCTGTCTGTCTGTCTGTCCCTGAGAGAGAACCAGAGACGACAATAGCACAAACACACAAATGGCCTTCATAAAGTGCTGACCCATCACTCCCTCCATAGAGCAGAGGATGCACAGAGGTGTCCATCACCCCCCTGCCGTGGGCCTAATAACGGAGAGAAGATAGATGAAGCCCCTCTAGAGCTGGAGAGGGCAAACAAACACAGAAAAAACACAGCCTCAGTGATATAATGGGAGGAGGAGGTGGGCACTGGAGTAGAGCAGTTCATATATTAGAGAGGAGAGCAAACACAAACAGCTAACACAAGACAAGAAGCTGTGGTTTAGAGAACACAAACAGCTAACACAAGACAAGAAGCTGTGGTTTAGAGAACACAAACAGCTAACACAAGACAAGAAGCTGTGGTTTAGAGAACACAAACAGCTAACACAAGAGGCCGTGGATTAGAGAACACAAACAGCTAACACAAGAGGCTGTGGATTAGAGAACACAAACAGCTAACACAAGAGGCTGTGGATTAGAGAACACAAACAGCTAACACAAGAGGCTGTGGATTAGAGAACACAAACAGCTAACACAAGACAAGAAGCTGTGGATTAGAGAACACAAACAGCTAACACAAGAGGCTGTGGATTAGAGAACACAAACAGCTAACACAAGACAAGAAGCTGTGGTTTAGAGAACACAAACAGCTAACACAAGAGGCTGTGGATTAGAGAACACAAACAGCTAACACAAGACAAGAAGCTGTGGTTTAGAGAACACAAACAGCTAACACAAGAGGCTGTGGATTAGAGAACACAAACAGCTAACACAAGAGGCCGTGGATTAGAAAACACAAACAGCTAACACAAGAGGCTCACCACCTAGCCTGGCCTCTCACATCATCACTCAATGATGCATATGCAGCACAAGGAAAGAGGGAGAGAGAGGGAGGGAAGGTGAAATAAAGGGGAGAGAGAGAGGGACAGATAAGGAGAGAGAGGGAGAGGAGAGAGAGAGAGAGAGAAAGAGAGAGAGGGAGAGGAGAGAGAGAGAGAGAGAAAGAGAGAGAGGGAGAGGAGAGAGAGAGAGAGAGAAAGAGAGAGAGGGAGAGGAGAGAGAGATAGGGAGAAAGAGAGAGAATGAGAGAGGGAGAGAGCAAAAGAGAGAAAGAGAGAGAGAGAGAGAGAGAGAGAGAGAGAGAGAGAGAGAGAGGTGATGGGCTTTGGAAGAAAAGGAGAGGAGCTCTTCCCTTTAGAAAGAACAACATCAAAAAGAGTAAAATATTAATCTACTTTAACTACTTGAACTCTTTATCTACTTTAACTACTTTAACTACTTGAACTCTTTATCTACTTTAACTACTTTACCTACTTTAACCCTTCATCTACTTTAACTACTTTAACTACTTTAACTACTTTAACTACTTTAACCCTTCAACTACTTTACCTACTTTAACCCTTCAACTACTTTAACTACTTTAACTACTTTAACTACTTTAACTACTTTAACCCTTCATCTACTTTAACTACTTTAACCCTTCAACTACTTTAACTACTTTAACCCTTCAACTACTTTAACCCTTCATCTACTTTAACTACTTCAACTACTTTAACTACTTTAACCCTTCAACTACTTTAACTACTTTAACTACTTTAACCCTTCATCTACTTTAACTACTTTAACTACTTTAACTACTTTAACTACTTTAACCCTTCATCTACTTTAACTACTTTAACCCTTCATCTACTTTAACTACTTTAACTACTTTAACTACTTTAACCCTTCAACTACTTTAACTACTTTAACTACTTTAACCCTTCATCTACTTTAACTACTTTAACTACTTTAACTACTTTAACTACTTTAACTACTTTAACCCTTCATCTACTTTAACTACTTTAACTACTTTAACCCTTCAACTACTTTAACTACTTTAACTACTTTAACTACTTTAACCCTTCAACTACTTTAACTACTTTAACCCTTCATCTACTTTAACTACTTTAACTACTTTAACTACTTTAACCCTTCATCTACTTTAACTACTTTAACTCTTCATCTACTTTAACTCTTCATCTACTTTAACTCTCCAGGGGTGCAACATGGCCTGTATTCCCCATTCACATCCCAGAGATAGGTCAGGTGCTGAACTCCCCCTAGGGGGGAGAGAGGGGGAGCAAGGGGAGAGGGGGAGAGAGGGGAGGGTGGGGCAGAGAGAGGGAGAGGGAGGCAGACAGGCACAAAGCGTCCATCCACCTGATGCCATAATGTTGCCTGGCTCTGCTTCCTTTATTGGCCAAACTGGCGTGGCAGGGAGGGAGGACAGACAGCAGACACAAAGAACAGACATATAAACAGGGCTCTCTCTCTGCAGGACAGTCTTTGTGCCATCCCGCTCCTCTCACCTCCAGGACAAAGCATTCAGCTGTTCTGACACCTCGTTACCCTGCTCCCTGCCAGGCCGGACGCAGCCTCTCACATGGGCAGGGCTGACTGTCGCACCCCCGCTGGGGCCAAGCTACGATGGAGTGTGTTCTCAGCCATGACAAACGCAAAGTTAAAAACACACACACACACACACAGGCTGTGAGGAGAATGCGAGGCAGAGATGCAGGCCTATAAAACCCACCTGTTCTAACGGCTGTCTATTCAAGGCCTTACCCACAGCACTCTGCTAGCGCCACTAGTCAACTCAGGCTCAGCTCTAGCAGCAGACTCATTGAGATGAGAGGAGCTCCACAAAGGCAGGCAGGTCACGCTTGACTGACCTGTGTCACGCTCATTGTAATGCCCTGGTGGAAGTGGAGACGGTTGGGACATTGGATGGAGCATTAATGGGGGGATGAAAACTCCCTCCAAAACAGGAAATCTCTACCCTTCCTACCTCCCATATTTCTACCTCTAAATTATTCACTCTGACTGTTCCCTGTTCCCTTATCTTCCCACTCTTCCCCTTCCGTTCTCCTCTCCTGTTCCCACTCTTCCCCTTCTATTCTCCTCTCCTGTTCCCAGTCTTCCTCTTCTGTTCTCCTCTCCTGTTCCCAGTCTTCCTCTTCTGTTCTCCTCTCCTGTTCCCAGTCTTCCTCTTCTGTTTCTCCTCTCCTGTTCCCAGTCTTCCTCTTCTGTTCTCCTCTCCTGTTCCCACTCTTCCCCTTCTATTCTCCTCTCCTGTTCCCAGTCTTCCTCTTCTGTTCTCCTCTCCTGTTCCCAGTCTTCCTCTTCTGTTCTCCTCTCCTGTTCCCAGTCTTCCTCTTCTGTTCTCCTCTCCTGTTCCCAGTCTTCCTCTTCTGTTCTCCTCTCCTGTTCCCAGTCTTCCCCTTCTGTTCTCCTCTCCTGTTCCCAGTCTTCCTCTTCTGTTCTCCTCTCCTGTTCCCAGTCTTCCTCTTCTGTTCTCCTCTCCTGTTCCCACTCTTCCCCTTCTATTCTCCTCTCCTGTTCCCAGTCTTCCTCTTCTATTCTCCTCTCCTGTTCCCACTCTTCCTCTTCTGTTCTCCTCTCCTGTTCCCAGTCTTCCTCTTCTGTTCTCCTCTCCTGTAAAGGGGCTTCCAGAAATACTATGGGGTGCATGTGTGATTGACTGGGGTGAGTGTGAAGGGGGAGTGGGAGGGACAGGGGGGAGTGTTGGGCATACTCAGGTAGGTGTGAGGGATGAACACATGTAGAGAGACCAGAGGAACAACAAGAGATGTCAGGGGTCAGAGGGCAGAGGGCGCCCACACTGCATGTCATCATCCCAGACACACACACACACACACCGGCCAACGGCACAATATATTAGTGCATGTTGGATCAGGGATGGAACCATACAGTAGGCCTAGGCATGGTAGAGGTGACATTACACACTCACACACCAATAAACACACACCTTCACTACCTCATCCTGCAGCATCCATCTTAATAGTAAGGTTAAAATAACTGCAGTAATGGGGCTATGATTAAAAAAGAGGCCACGTTTTGACAATAATTAAGACAAGCTGTAGCAGTATCAGGCAGTAAGAGCCATTAGAATAATTTGTCAGTGCAGAGGGTGGCTGTAAGGAGATGTAACTTAGCAGGAGGATTATTTCAGCACAGCTCTTTCCCTCTCTCCCAGATATTAGTCTAGCTCTAATTGACATATAAAATAATAGAAGACAGCTGGAATAGCAGACAGCAGCACTTCAAATCAATACAGGTGTCCCTAAATGAATTATTTTGACATCGTAATGCTCCTGTATTATTCCTCTGTGGGCTCTCTGAGACTCCTCTCCTCTCCTCTCACCTGAGCTGTGCTCCTGTTACTGTCTCCAAGCAGGAATATTAAGTGGGGTTAGCACTTAGCTTGCTCTGCTCACACCAACCCAAATAAATATGCAGAGATTAGTTCCAGCCTCGGTCACAGTCAAAGTCACCGCCAGCATTTTAGCTGCATCAAAACAAGTCGTTTCAAGACCACAGCCAATTCATATTGATGAGAATAAACAATATTTGAGCATAAAAATACAAACACATAGATAAACAAAGAGCCCCACACACACACTACCTCACAAACACACACCCTCCATCCCTGTGGTTTCAGCTCACATATCAGTCATTAGGGGTGAAGATGCCCCGGGCAAGACAGAGCAGGCAGGCAGGAAGGAGCCATCAGCCTCTCTATCTAAATCACAACAGTCAGTACATCTCTAGTCTCCTCCAGTCAGTACATCTCTAGTCTCCACCAGTCAGTACATCTCTAGTCTCCACCAGTCAGGACATCTAGTCTCCTGCCTATAGATTCCTCCAATCAGTACATCTCTAGTCTCCTTCCTATAGATTCCACCAGTCAGTACATCTAGTCTCCTCCCTTTAAATCCCACCAATCAGTACATCGCTAGGTTCCTCCAGTCAGTACATCTCTAGTCTCCTCCCTATAGATCCCACCAGTCAGTACATCTCTAGTCTCCTTCCTATAGATTCCACCAGTCAGTACATCTAGTGTTCTCTCTATAGATTCCTCCAATCAGTACATCTCTAGTCTCCTCCAGTCAGTACATCTAGTGTTCTCTCTATAGATTCCACCAGTCAGTCCATCTCTAGTCTCCTCTCTATAGATTCCACCAGTCAGTACATCTCTAGTCTCCTCTCTATAGATTCCTCCAGTCAGTACATCTCTATTCTCCTCCAGTCAGTACATCTCTAGTCTCCACCAGTCAGTACATCTCTATTCTCCTCCAGTCAGTACATCTCTAGTCTCCACCAGTCAGTACATCTCTATTCTCCTCCAGTCAGTACATCTCTATTCTCCACCAGTCAGTACATCTCTAGTCTCCACCAGTCAGTACATCTCTAGTCTCCTCCAGTCAGTACATCTCTATTCTCCACCAGTCAGTACATCTCTATTCTCCACCAGTCAGTACATCTCTATTCTCCACCAGTCAGTACATCTCTATTCTCCACCAGTCAGGACATCTCTAGTCTCCACCAGTCAGTACATCTCTATTCTCCTCTCTATAGATTCCTCCAGTCAGTACATCTCTATTCTCCACCAGTCAGGACATCTCTAGTCTCCTCCAGTCAGGACATCTAGTCTCCACCAGTCAGTACATCTCTATTCTCCTCTCTATAGATTCCACCAGTCAGTACATCTCTATTCTCCTCTCTATAGATTCCTCCAGTCAGTACATCTCTATTCTCCACCAGTCAGTACATCTCTAGTCTCCTCCAGTCAGGACATCTAGTCTCCACCAGTCAGTACATCTCTATTCTCCTCTCTATAGATTCCTCCAGTCAGTACATCTCTATTCTCCACCAGTCAGTACATCTCTATTCTCCACCAGTCAGTACATCTCTATTCTCCACCAGTCAGTACATCTCTAGTCTCCTCCAGTCAGTACATCTCTAGTCTCCACCAGTCAGTACATCTCTAGTCTCCACCAGTCAGTACATCTCTATTCTCCTCTCTATAGATTCCTCCAGTCAGTACATCTCTATTCTCCTCCAGTCAGTACATCTCTAGTCTCCTCCAGTCAGTACACCTCTAGTCTCCTCCTTATAGATTCCACCAGTCAGTACATCTCTATTCTCCTCCCTATAGATTCCACCAGTCAGTCCATCTCTAGTCTCCTCCCTATAGATTCCACCAGTCAGTACACCTCTAGTCTCCTCCTTATAGATTCCACCAGTCAGTACATCTCTATTCTCCTCCTACTCACACATCAGCAGCAGCTGGCTGGGGGCTCATATGTTTCTGTTGTCGTACCTGTCACTTTCCCCCCTCTTCATCACTCCCGCCGCTGGTGTCTTTTTAATCATTCCCCACCCCAGGACACTGCCAGGACCCAGGATGCTCCAGAATTACAGTGGTAGAAAGGTCACCTCTATGACTGTCCAATTAGAATGTAATTAGTGATGCACGCCACGCGTCCAACCTCAATGCCCCTCACTGTGTGGTAAATCCTCACGCCTTGCCATGGAGACACATCCACTCAGAGAGCAGGCTGGGGGGTTGTGTGTCTAAAGGATTTGAAATGGCAGATTGGTCTGAGCTCTGATGGCTGAAGATTCTACCTATTGATGAAGACCCTTGCTATGTCTGTAAGTTGAACATGTGAATAGTCATTGGTTGTGAATAGGCATTGGGATGAGTATAGACGACCTAGAGACGACCCCAGGTCATCATCAGTCCTGACCACCAGTCGACCCTCTGATGACCCCAGGGCTCTGATCAATCTGCTCTCCAATCAGGATCACATCAGGGATGGCCTTTCACCCCCCAGTCATTACTCTAACACCACTCTACTGCACTCTACATCACTTAGTCCCCCCCCCAAACACACACACACACACACACACACACACACACACACACACACACACACACACACACACACACACACACACACACACACACACACACACACACACAGGCTATTGAGTCATGTAGAGGGCACCATCCAGTTATCAGGCTATGGATAGTCATGTAGAGGGTGCCATCATGTAATTAGGCTATGGATAGTCATGTAGAGGGCACCATAAAGTTATCAGGCTATGGATAGTCATGTAGAGGGTACCATCATGTAATTAGGCAATGGATAGTCATGTAGAGGGCACCATCCAGTAATCAGGCTATGGATAGTCATGTAGAGGGCACCATAAAGTTATTAGGCTATGGATAGTCATGTAGAGGGTACCATCATGTAATTAGGCAATGGATAGTCATGTAGAGGGTATCATCATGTAATCAGGCTATGGATAGTCATGTAGAGGGCACCATCCACTAATCAGGCTATGGATAGTCATGTAGAGGGCACCATTCAGTAATCAGGCTATGGATAGTCATGTAGAGGGCACCATTCAGTAATCAGGCTATGGATAGTCATGTAGAGGGCACCATCCACTAATCAGGTTATGGATAGTCATGTAGAGAGCACCATCATGTAATCGGGCTATGGATAGTCATGTAGAGGGCACCATCCAGTAATCAGGCTATGGATAGTCATGTAGAGGGTACCATCATGTAATTAGGCTATGGATGGCACCATCATGTAATCAGGCTATGGATAGTCATGTAGAGGGTACCATCATGTAATTAGGCAATGGATAGTCATGTAGAGGGTATCATCATGTAATCAGGCTATGGATAGTCATGTAGAGGGCACCATCCACTAATCAGGCTATGGATAGTCATGTAGAGGGCACCATTCAGTAATCAGGCTATGGATAGTCATGTAGAGGGCACCATTCAGTAATCAGGCTATGGATAGTCATGTAGAGGGCACCATCCACTAATCAGGTTATGTATAGTCATGTAGAGAGCACCATCATGTAATCGGGCTATGGATAGTCATGTAGAGGGCACCATCCAGTAATCAGGCTATGGATAGTCATGTAGAGGGTACCATCATGTAATTAGGCTATGGATGGCACCATCATGTAATCAGGCTATGGATAGTCATGTAGAGGGTATCATCATGTAATCAGGCTATGGATAGTCATGTAGAGGGCACCATTCAGTAATCAGGCTATGGATAGTCATGTAGAGGGTACCATCCAGTAATCAGGTTATGGATAGTCATGTAGAGGGTACCATCCAGTAATCAGGTTATGGATAGTCATGTAGAGGGCACCATCCAGTTATCAGGCTATGGATAGTCATGTAGAGGGCACCATCCAGTAATCAGGCTATGGATAGTCATGTAGAGGGCACCATCCAGTAATCAGGTTATGGATAGTCATGTAGAGGGCACCATCCAGTAATCAGGCTATGGATAGTCATGTAGAGGGCACCATCCAGTAATCAGGTTATGGATAGTCATGTAGAGGGCACCATCCACTAATCAGGCTATGGATAGTCATGTAGAGGGTACCATCCACTAATCAGGTTATGGATAGTCATGTAGAGGGCACCATCATGTAATCAGGCTTTGGATAGTCATGTAGAGGGCACCATCCAGTAATCAGGCTATGGATAGTCATGTAGAGGGCACCATAAAGTTATCAGGCTATGGATAGTCATGTAGAGGGCACCATCCAGTAATCAGGTTATGGATAGTCATGTAGAGGGCACCATCCACTAATCAGGTTATGGATAGTCATGTAGAGGGCACCATCCACTAATCAGGCTATGGATAGTCATGTAGAGGGCACCATCCACTAATCAGGCTATGGATAGTCATGTAGAGGGCACCATCCACTAATTAGGTTGTGGATAGTCATGTAGAGGTCACCATCCAGTAATCAGACTATAGAGAGTTATGTAGAGGTAGAGGTCACCATCCAGTAATCAGAACACATTGGATTCAGTCTATTATTGAGTCAGTGTGAGTGGAGCCTAGGTCTTAGTGGTGGAGGCAGACAGGACAGGGCTAGTGAGAGACAGACAGACTGACAGACAAGACAAGGGCTGACGAGAGACAGACAGAAAGATAGGACAGAGCTAACAAGAGACAGAAAGTGGGTCAGTGAGCTTTGAGCCCCTGGTGGGCCGATCCTTCACAATTAGACAAAGTGACAGTTCAGCTGTGTGCTCATGACACAACTAGACCACGGCATCAGCACTGCTGTGGGCCACACATCCTCTCTGTACAGTAGTCTGGGCACCACGGCCATAGCACTGCTGTGAGCAACACATTCCCTCTGTACAGTAGTCTGGGCACCACGGCCACAGCACTGCTGTGAGCCACACATCCCCTCTGTACAGTAGTCTGGGCACCACGGCCACAGCACTGCTGTGAGCCACACATCCCCTCTGTACAGTAGTCTGGGCACCACGGCCACAGCACTGCTGTGAGCCACACATCCCCTCTGTACAGTAGTCTGGGCACCACGGCCACAGCACTGCTGTGAGCCACACATCCCCTCTGTACAGTAGTCTGGGCACCACGGCCACAGCACTGCTGTGAGCCACACATCCCCTCTGTACAATAGACTGGGCTGGACCCCAAGTTCACAACACCGCTCAACACCCCACAACTCTCCAACCACAGAGAGAGGAGCCAAGGAGAAGTGGGAGTAGTGTGGAACAGAATGACTCTGGTTCTCCCCCTCTCCTTTTTTCTTCCTTCCTTCCCGTTCTAACTCCCCTTTCCCTCTCTCCCTCTCTCTAGTAGGAAGTGAATGGGTATCAGGGACTGTTTGACTCAGTCATGGACTGCCAACTCTCAGTCTGACATCTGATGTTGTCAAGAGTTGCTGTGACGACCTGGCAAATCCATTGAACTTTGGCCCGACGGATCAGAACTCATGAACCTGAGATGGAGGGTGCTGGGTGGGGGGTTGTGGGGAGGTGGGGGTTGGGGTTCAAATATCCTCTGGCACCTGTCATAGCCGTCTCGTCTTCCTGTGTAGAGATAATAGGCCAGAGCGTTCCTCCCAGAGTGCAGGAGGGGGAGGGGCTGGGGGAGGGGCTGGGGAGCCAGGTTGCAGGCTGTCAGGGCGCGGGCTCAGGACCTGTGATTAATGAGGATGGGCGTCTATCCACAGGAACCCAGCAGCACATGCAACGCTGGTGTCAACAACACAAGCACCCCCACACTCCACCTGTTATACTGGGACTGGGCCCGGGCACACTCTCATAAAGAGCTGGTGGAGCTGGTGTCACAACACACTGGCACTGGTCTGCTCCCACACTGCCCTGCACTGGCACCAGTTTACACACACACACCGCATACACACACCTACGCACAGGAGCTGGAGCTGTCTTGTCCGAGAGGTCCACTGTCCTGCCTCATTCATCCTGAGCCTCAGTGAGAGTGACCATCTAGTGTAGGATTTCTCCCTGGGTCCCACACCGGACGGGTGTGTGAAGTAAAGGGGGATGACAGGCAGGAGTGATGGGGCGTGTGGGGCACCCAGCTGGGGTGTGAACCAGGGTAGTAAGTCTGGCTGACATCTGCCACTCAAATAAGTTAACGATGCAACATCCCTAAAACTGACCCTCCCCCATGTCTGACTGAATGTTAAAAATACCCAGGAACCAGAAAGGGCCCAAGAAGAGCCAGGGGGAAGGTGGGTGGTTCGGAGGTGGGTGCTGTGAGGGAGGGATGATGGGGAGGGGGGGATGAGGAATATTTATGACAATCAACACCCCAGTTGGCTCTGTTGAGTGATTTTTAGATTAATTGTATCCCCCTTTCTCCTCCTTTCTCTCCCTCCTGCCCCCGTCTCACTCCCTCCCTCCTTTCTCCCCCTCCTTCCCTTGTCTCATTCCCTCCCTACTAACTCCCCTCCTGCCCCTGTCTCATTCCCTCCCCCTTTCTCCCCCCTCCTGCCCCTGTCTCATTCCCTCCCCCTTTCTCCCCCTCCTCCCCCTGTCTCATTCCCTCCCTCCTTTCTCCCCCTCCTCCCCTGTCTCATTCCCTCCCCCTTTCTCCCCCCTCCTGCCCCTGTCTCATTCCCTCCCCCTTTATCCCCCCTCCTGCCCCTGTCTCACTCCCTCCCCCTTTCTCCCCCTCCTCCCCCTGTCTCATTCCCTCCCCCTTTCTCCCCCTCCTGCCCCTGTCTCATTCCCTCCCCCTTTCTTCCCCTCCTGCTCCTGTCTCATTCCCTCCCCCTTTCTCCCCCTCCTCCCCCCTGTCTCATTCCCTCCCTCCTTTCTCCCCCTCCTCCCCTGTCTCATTCCCTCCCCCTTTCTCCCCCCTCCTGCCCCTGTCTCATTCCCTCCCCCTTTATCCCCCCTCCTGCCCCTGTCTCATTCCCTCCCCCTTTCTCCCCCTCCTCCCCCTGTCTCATTCCCTCCCCCTTTCTCCCCCTCCTGCCCCTGTCTCATTCCCTCCCCCTTTCTCCCCCCTCCTGCCACTGTCTCATTCCCTCCCTTCTTTCTCCCCCTCCTGCCTGTGTCTCACTCCCTCCCTCCCTTTCTCCCCCTCCTTCCCTTGTCTCATTCCCTCCCTCCTAACTCCCCCTCCTTCCCTTGTCTCATTCCCTCCCTCCTTTCTCCCCCTCCTTCCCTTGTCTCATTCCCTCCCTACTAACTCCCCCTCCTGCCACTGTCTCATTCCCTCCCTCCTTTCTCCCCCTCCTTCCCTTGTCTCATTCCCTCGCTCCTAACTCCCCCTCCTGCCACTGTCTCAATCCCTCCCTTCTTTCTCCCCCTCCTGCCTGTGTCTCACTCCCTCCCTCCTTTCTCCCCCTCCTTCCCTTGTCTCATTCCCTCCCTCCTTTCTCCCCCTCCTGCCCGTGTCTCATTCCCCCCTCCTAACCCCCCCCGCTCCTGTCTCATTCCTTCCCTCCTTTCTCCCTCCTTTCTCCCCTCCTGCTTGTGTCTCACTCCCTCCCTCCTTTCTCCCCCTCCTGCCACTGTCTCATTCCCTCCCTCCTTTCTCCCCCTCCTTCCCTTGTCTCATTCCCTCCCTCCTAACTCCCCCTCCTGCCACTGTCTCAATCCCTCCCTTCTTTCTCCCCCTCCTGCCTGTGTCTCACTCCCTCCCTCCTTTCTCCCCCTCCTTCCCTTGTCTCATTCCCTCCCTCCTTTCTCCCCCTCCTGCCCGTGTCTCATTCCCTCCCTCCTAACTCCCTCCCGCTCCTGTCTCATTCCTTCCCTCCTTTCTCTCTCCTTTCTCCCCCTCCTCCCCCTGTCTCATTCCCTCCCTCCTTTCTCCCCCTGTCTCATTCCCTCTCTCCTTTCTCCCCCCCTGCCCGTCTCATTCCCTCCCTCCTTTCTCCCCCTCCTGCCCGTGTCTCATTCCCTCCCTCCTTTCTCCCCCTCCTGCCCCTGTCTCATTCACTCCCCCTTTCTCCCCCTCCTGCCCCTGTCTCACTCCCTCCCTCCTTTCTCCCCCCCTGCCCGTCTCATTCCCTCCGCATCATCCTTAATCGAGTCAAGTGACTTATTAAGGCTTATGAGAAAAGCAGCTAATTTCATTAGCAGCCAGTCAGTGTGCTGCTATCTGATTCTTCATGCCCAGAGGGGGTGGGGTTAGCTGCACTGGGTGTTGGACTCAAATGGTTATCATCTATAGACAGTTGGGGAGCAGCAATTTGGGGGATAAGGGAGCGATGGGAGGAGGTGGGGGTAGGAGGGGGAGGCAAGTCACTGGGGGGAGATAACAGTCACTGCAATGACTGAGATACTAGATATTTAGTCAAAGTATTAAAGGGTAATTTTCCCTCTTCAATATTAATGCATGGCATTGTGCATGATATCTTATGGGTTATAAAAACTAAAGCCTCTCATGGTAGTCTCAGAGTACTGTATTTCTCTGAACGTTTTCCTTTGGGTTGATAAACAGACAGTGCTGGACTAACCATCAATACATATGTGCATATAACCTTCAGCACCAAACAGACCTAACCGTTACCCATTCTCCCTGGCTTTAGAGAGCTTACTGGGGTGAGCAGCCAGACTGCTGCTCCTATCTCTGAACTATAGTCCCTAACCCTGCCTGCTCCAGCTACGTCACTACTACTACGTTACCTCTATACATCTCCCAATACGACCACTTCTAACAGTATTAGAGCCGTATGCTAGGGACAATCTGCAGACGGCTGTTCCTGTTCCGTCTTCCAGCCTGACCAGGGGGTCAGGAGATGGTCAATCAATGGTCACCCAGAGTTCAAATCCAGGGATAGGTGGAGGTCAACCTTATCTGGTCCCAACATGTTGAAACCATCCTATTGGCTGTTACACTGGTTGTAATGGGGATAAATCACAGCGGGATAGTCAGCAGGGTTACGTCAGGTTGTGTCCGTTTTAACCCACAATCTCAGATAAGCAGTGTAATTCACTTTATGTTGTATCCAATCTTTTATTCAGCCTACTTATGTTCATTTAGAATCAGTCAAACAAGATAGTAGGGTTGAGAAATTCTGGGAACTTTCTATAAATTCCCTGGTTCTCCCAAAATCCCGGTTGGAGGATTCCCAGAATCAGGAGGGAATAAGCAGGAAATCCGGAATCCTCCAAACAGGCATTTTAGAAAACCAAGAAATGTATTCAAAGTTCCCAGAATTTTGTAACCCTACAGGGTTAAGTGCGCAAGAGGGTCATGGGAGTATTTCAGCTGCTCTCTCTCTATCATTTTATTGACAAGGTATTCCACACAAAACTCTCAAATACGCCTACGACTTCCATTATTTAGATTCCCAGTTCATTTATTTCTAAGTGTGAGTATTTGTGTTTATATGTGCTGTTATGTGCACATGTGGGTGTGTGTGGGAAAGGAACGTTTGGCTAAAAACATGCAATTACTCTAATAACACATCACTAATTGCCGCTGTGTTCCAAGTCTCCTGTTTTGAATCATATCATTTTCCATCACCTCCATCACACCAGCAGCAGCCAAATCGATATTCATAAAGTGTCAGCGCCATAATTAATGTGTTAGTTCTGTTCAATGCAAAGCAAACACCACTGGGACCTCTAAAAGTAAGAGGGGGAATGCAGGCGTTTAAATGTCTTGTTTAATGCCTGGGCGTGGCTTATGAAGGCCAATTAAGAGGTTATTTTCAGCTCCATTACAACATGGCATCTTGGGGTTCCATTTCCCCTCACCACACCATTTACGATGCTGCCTCAAACGGGCACATATTCAGCCTGCCAGTTGGATGGTGGAGAGGGAGTTTAGAGTCTGCTGCAGGGTGTGTGCGTGAGAGAGAGTGTGTGTGATTGCTTTATGCACTTCCAAACACACCCATGTTCCTGTGTGCCTGTGTGTGTGTGTGTGTGTGTGTGTGTGTGTGTGTGTGTGTGTGTGTGTGTGCGTGCGTGCGTGCGTGCGTGCGTGCGTGTGTGTGTGTGTGTCTGCGTGCGTGCGTGCGTGTGTGTGTGTGTGTCTGCGTGCGTGCGTGCGTGTGTGTGTGTGTGTGTGTGTAGACCCAGTATGTGTGTGAAACAGGAGAGCGTTAATGGCTTTTAAAGATGAAGTCAAATGAGACGTCAGTCAGCCGCACCCCTCTGGTGATCACTCAGTGTCATTAGATTTCATTTCCTGGAGTAACGGGATATCTGTAGATCCAAGACAAATCCCTGCAATTACAGCCAAGTCTTCACATGATTCAGTGTCCTCATTTCTGTGTGTGTGTGAGAGAGAGAGAGAGAAAGAGAGAGTGTGTGCTTGATGGCATAATTCAGTTTACAGTAGGTGAATAAATCAAATAAAGCAACATATTTAAAAAGAGACCTATCACTTTTAATTTCACAGATGTGTCAATGTTTTACAATTCTGAGAAAGTCTACACTCTCTTGGGGATTGTAATGGGTAGGTCAAGAGAAGAAAAAAAATATATATATATACTGTATATTGCGGTGGTACAGTGCTTGCAAAATGTGAGTGCAAACACACAAACACCTGCATAATAGCTTTGCCCTGGACAGTGTAGAGCATGGGGCCAGGGAGAGGTGCTGTGTAGATAAGACTCTGCTTAGCATTTGAATAGAGCGTTCTGATTTCTATGCTGTTGGCCTTTGGTCTCGCTGCTGCTTGAGCATGGCAAGTCTGTGTGCATGTCTGGGTTGTACAGTGCCAACCCATAGGCAGGCTCACCATATCTGGCACTCTGCAGTGTCTGTCTGTCTGCATGGCTGACTGACTGGCTGAAGAATATTCAGTCTGGCTACAGTAGCTGGTAATCACCCCTAAAGCTGTGGCACCAGGTGGCCACAAATACCCCAACTCCCACAGTCAATCACCATGTGATGTCATCTTCTTGCACCTGACCCACTGCAAACACCCCGTCCCTCAGTATGACATCATCTCTGTGTACCTGTCTGTGTGACTCCAGGCCTATGCTGTCCACTGGTCCCTGCAGGGGACGTGCTGTCCACTGGTCCCTGCAGGGGACGTGCTGTCCACTGGTCCCTGCAGGGGACGTGCTGTCCACTGGTCCCTGCAGGGGACGTGCTGTTCACTGGTCCCTGCAGGGGACGTGCTGTTCACTGGTCCCTGCAGGGGACGTGCTGTCCACTGGTCCCTGCAGGGGACGTGCTGTCCACTGGTCCCTGCAGGGGACGTGCTGTCCACTGGTCTCTGCAGGGGATGTGCTGTCCACTGGTCCCTGCAGGGGATGTGCTGTTCACTGGTCTCTGCAGGGGACGTGCAGTTCACTGGTCTCTGCAGGGGATGTGCAGTTCACTGGTCTCTGCAGGGGATGTGCTGTTCACTGGTCCCTGCAGGGGATGTGCTGTTCACTGGTCCCTGCAAGGGATGTGCTGTTCACTTGTCCCTGCAGGGGATGTGCTGTTCACTTGTCCCTGCAGGGGATGTGCTGTTCACTGGTCCCTGCAGGGGAAGTGTAGTCCACTCTAGAGCCCTGGGAGATGGTTCCCAGGATGGCCACCCACATCAGGCTCAGCAGGGATGTTTTCGTGTTCGGTAGTAGAGGAACTCTGTCCTGAGCTGAACTTGAATCTGATCCCAGAGCAGCTTGACAGAGACAGCAGCTAAACACTCTCTGTCCTGTGCTGAACTTGAGTCTGATTCCAGACCAGCTGGACAGACACAGCAGCTAAACATGATCTACACTGACTCAGGGTTCAGCTTCAACAAACATTACAGCCACCAAAATTTCTCTCAGAAAAAATAAGATTGCAAAGCAACATGCATGGTTTAAATATTGCAAAAATTTTATATTTTTTATTGTACTGCAATTCTGATGTAAAGCTTCAATCACAAGTCCATCCACAGCTCTCTGAAACACCTGATCCCTCCGGCTTTCACTTTCAAACCGAACCAAAGTGCTGTGGATATCACTTTCTAACCGGTCCACAATTCTGTGGGTATCCCTTTCAAACCGGTCCACAATGCTTTGGGTATCACTTTCAAACCGGTCTAAAATGCTGTGGGTATCACTTTCAAACCGGTCCACAATGCTGTGGGTATCACTTTCAAACCGGTCTAAAATGCTGTGGGTATCACTTTCAAACCGGTCTAAAATGCTGTGGGTATCACTTTCAAACCGGTCTAAAATGCTGTGGGTATCACTTTCAAACCGGTCCACAATACTGTGAGTATCACTTTCAAACCGGTCCACAATGCTTTGGGTATCACTTTCAAACCGGTCCACAATGCTTTGGTTATCACTTTCAAACCGGTCTAAAATGCTGTGGGTATCACTTTCAAACTGGTCCACAATACTGTGGGTATCACTTTCAAACAGCAGGAAGAGAGAGGGAGGGGAGGAGAGAGGGAGAGGAGGAGAAAAGGAGAACAGAGAGAAAACAAGAGAAGGAGAGAGCGGTGCAGGAAAAACCAGGTGATCAGGTTACATCTCCAGTGTTCAGCTGTTAAGGGGCCTAGTGCCTAAACGCGCTGTCCCCCTAGATAAACACAATATCTGTCCACACCTTCAAGAGATCACCACAAGTCATAACACATTGAGACCCGCTATAACTCTAGCAGGGGCCAGGGCTAGGGGCCTACCCAGGGGGGTATGGAGGGCCAGTTGGCAGCTTACACACACACACACACACACACACACACACACACACACACACACACACACACACACACACACACACAGTATAGAGATACTGTATGAGAGAAAGGGGACAAGACACCACACTGTCACTGTCACTTGATGTCACTCTCAAAAGAGCACTTCAAAGACTGACTGGCTGACCATCCACAGTGTGTATGTGTGTTTGGGGGGGGGGGATGTGTGTGTGGGGCGGGTTATGTGTGTGGGGAGGATATGTGTGTGTGGGGGGGTTATGTGTGTGTGGGGGAGGGTATGTGTGTGGGGGGGGTTATGTGTGTGTGAGGCAGGGTATGTGTGTGTGGGGGGTATTGTGGGTGGGGTGGAGGCTATGTGTGTGTGGGAAGTTATGTGTGTGGGGGGTATTGTGTGTGTGGGGGGTATTGTGTGTGGGGGGTTATGTGTGCGGGGGGGTATTGTGTGTGTGGGGGGTTATGTGTGTGTGGGGGGTTATGTGTGTGTGGGGGGTTATGTGTGTGTGGGGGGTATTGTGTGTGTGGGGGTTATGTGTGTGTGGGGGGTTGTGTGTGTGGGGGGTATTGTGTGTGTGTGGGGGGTATTGTGTGTGTGGCAGGTATTGTGTGGGGGGTATTATGTGGGGGGGTATTGTGTGTGTGGGGGTGTATTGTGTGTGGGGGGTATTGTGTGTGGGGGGTATTGTGTGTGTGGGGGGTATTGTGTGTGTGTGGGGTGTATTGTGTGTAGGGGGGTATTGTGTGTGGGGGGAGGGAATTGTGTGTGTGAGGGGCAATGTGTGTGGGGGGTATTGTGTGTGTGGGGGGTATTGTGTGTGTGGGGTGTTATGTGTGTGTGGGGGGGTTATGTATGTGTGGGGGGTATGTGTGTGTGGGGGGCATCACTCCCTCACACTCCGTACTGTACGTCTCTTTAAACCATCACTCCCTCACACTCCGTACTGTACGTCTCTTTAAACCATCACTCCCTCACACTCCGTACTGTACGTCTCTTTAAACCATCACTCCCTCACACTCCGTACTGTACGTCTCTTTAAACCCTCACTCCCTCACACTCCGTACTGTACGTCTCTTTAAACCATCACTCCCTCACACTCCGTACTGTACGTCTCTTTAAACCATCACTCCCCCACACTCCGTACTGTACGTCTCTTTAAACCATCACTCCCTCACACTCCGTACTGTACGTCTCTTTAAACCATCACTCCCCCACACTCCATACTGTACGCCTCAGACCAGGGTGTAACTGGAGGAACATGAGGCGTCTGAACCTTAGCCACTTGTGTTAAAATAACACACCATTCCACTCACCAGAAGGTGAATCAATTTCAGCGGCCCTCGATTCAAACCCATATCAGCTACCACCCAAAAGCCCCCTCTCCTCTCTCCTCCACCTCCTAACTCAACATGATGGATTACTGGCACTGGAGGTCCCTCAGGGCTCGACACAGAGTAGGGTAAGTCACTGCTGGGACACATTCATTGGGATGGGGGTATAGAAGGAAGGGAGCAGTGGTGGGTTAAGGAATTACTATTTGACAGAGATCCAGGGTTGGATAGAGAGGGCGAAGGTTCTTCAGGGGTCAGTGGATCCAATCCTGGCTGGACAGAGTGCCGGGCCAGCCTCCCAATGGGACTGCCTCTTGGGACCTGATTCGGGGTCAACTATTTCCATTAATATTATTATCACTCTCTTGTCTGGCCGCCCACTGAAGACAGAAATGTAGTGGTATCTGAGGTATTTATCTAAACCCCTGTATAAAACACATCTGTGATGCAAATTACTACTGACAAGCTGCTGTGGTGCAAATAAGACTGGGAATCTATTGGCACTGTCAGATGGACTGGGTAGGCAGTAGACACAAGATTCTCCAATGATCAATTCAGTTAGATAAATGAAATCATGGAATTTATTTTGTAAGGCTATAATCCTGCAGACTACTGTACCTACAACAATTTATCGCCACAAGTCACCCCACACATCTTCAAGCACTTTATACACAAACAGAGAGAGAAATGGTGAAATGTGCACGCAAAGCCCCCAAGAAAGCAGAGCCTTTCAACCAGGCCGTGTTTTAAAGCTGATCAATAGCACACCTGAAGACAAATTTAAATTATTTACGGCTAAATTTGCATTTCAAATTGCTTGATCAGATGAGGGGAGAGATAGAGAGAAAGAGAGAAAGAGAGAGTGAGAGAAGTAAAACATGCATGCAGATCAGAATTAGGATGATTCCCGCTAATTATTTAAATAAAAAAAAAGAGCAATTCAATTCTACAATGTTCCATAACAAAGCCCTCACCTAAAGAGAGGTGAACCTGGAGAAGACTCTCTCCTCTCTGTTCACAAACACAAACAGACGCCCACAGAGCCCCAGGACAGCAACACAATTAGACACAACCAAATCATGAGAAACCAAAAAGATAATTACTTGACAAATTGGAAAGAATCAACTGAGCAAACAGGAATTCTATTTGGCCCTAACCTCTCTGGGATAGGGGGCAGTATTTTCACATCCGGATGAAAAGCGTGCCCAAAGTAAACTGCCTGCTACTCAGGCCCAAAAGCTAGGATATGCATATAATTGTAGATTTGGATAGAACAAACTCTGAAGGTTCTAACACTGTTAGAATAATGTCTGTGAGTATAACAGAACTGATTTGGCAGGCGAAACCCCAAGCACAATCCATCCAGGGAATTTTCTTTTTGAGGTCATTGTGATTTCCAATAGGTTTCTATGGGAAGCCCTATTTATGAGGAACCTGGTTGCAGTTCCTATGGCTTCCACTATATGTCAACAGTCGTTAGAAATTGTTTGACGTTTTTCTTTTGAGAAATGAAGAAGTAGGGCTGTTCTTTGTAAGTGACACTCCAGGTGGACTCTGCTGTTTTGGTGCACGTGAACTGGAACACGCTTCACATTGTTTTTATCCAGTATTGGAAACAGTTTATTCCGTCTTAAATTTTAGCGATTATTTACATTTTAGGAACGTTGTTTGAAATGTTTGGACCAAGTTTACAGGTAACTTATTAGATACTTTGTAGTCATGCTGGGCAAGTTGGAACCGGTGTATAACTGAATCAAACGCGCCAAATAAATGGACATTTTGGGGATATAAAGAAGGAATTTATCAAACAAAATGACCATTCATTGTGTCAATGACACATTTGGGATTGCAAAAAGAAGATGATCTTCAAAGGTAAAGCATTTATTATATGGCTATTTCTGACTTTTGTGTCGCACCTGCCTGGTTGAAAAATAATTTTCATGTGTTTGTATGCGGGGCGCTGTCCTCAGATAATCACATGGTCTGCTTTCGCCGTAAAGCCTTTTTGAAATCTGACACAGCGGCTGGATTAACAAGAAGTTAAGCTTTATTTTGATGTATTACACATATATTTTCGTGAATGTTGAATATTGATATTTCTGTAGTTTGAATTTGGTGCGCTGCCACTTGAGGGATCCATAAAACAAAGAGTACACAGTGGCAGAATACCTGGCCACTGTGATTGACCAAAAATGAAGGAAAGCTTTGAGTACCACTATGTACAGACTCAGTGAGCATAGCCTTGCTATAGAGTGAGGCCACCCTAGGCAGACCTGGCTCTCAAGAGAAGACAAGCTATATGCACACTGCCATCAAAATTAGGTGGAAACTGAGCTGTACTTCCTAACCTCCTGCCAAATGTATGACCATATTAGAGACACATATTTCCTTTAGATTACACAGATGCACAAAGAATTCCAAAACAAATCCAATTTTGATAATATATATTGGGTGAAATACCACAGTGTGCAATCTCAGCAGCAAGAGTTGTGACCTGTTGCCACAAGAAAAGTTTATTTATTTTCCCCTTTGTACTTCAACTATTTGCACATCATTAAAACACTGTATATAGACATAATATGACATTTGAAATGTTTTTATTCTTTTGGAACTTTTGTTAGTTTAATGTTTACTGTTAATTTGTATTGTTTATTTAACTTTTGTTTATTATCTATTTCACTTGCTTTGGTAATGTTAACATATGTTTCCCTTGCCAATACAGGGAAACATGAAATTGAAATGACATTTAAATTGAATTGAGAGAGAGAGAGAGAGAGAGAGAGAGAGAGAGAGAGGTCAGCGTGAGAGAGGCGGCAGCCTGCATTGTCAGAGTGGAGAGGCCATCAATAACGTCGGGGCGAGGAGAAGACGGGAGGAAGAATAAAAAAGGAAACAACAAAACGCAGAGCGACGGGTGCTTCATCTTCTGGAGCGCTAATGGTCCTGAGAAGTGGCTGGCTCAGCACTCCTCTCCTCAGTCTGACTCCTCTCTCCACTCCTCTTCTCAGTCTGACTCCTCTCTCCACTCCTCGTCTCAGTCTGACTCCTCTCTCCACTCCTCTCCTCAGTCTGACTCCTCTCTCCACTCCTCTTCTCAGTCTGACTCCTCTCTCCACTCCTCTTCTCAGTCTGACTCCTCTCTCCACTCCTCTCCTCAGTCTGACTCCTCTCTCCACTCCTCTCCTCAGTCTGACTCCTCTCTCCACTCCTCTTCTCAGTCTGACTCCTCTCTCCACTCCTCTCCTCAGTCTGACTCCTCTCTCCACCCCTCTCCTCAGTCTGACTCCTCTCTCCACTCCTCTCCTCAGTCTGACTCCTCTCTCCACTCCTCTTCTCAGTCTGACTCCTCTATCCACTCCTCTTCTCAGTCTGACTCCTCTCTCCACTCCTCTTCTCAGTCTGACTCCTCTCTCCACTCCTCTCCTCAGTCTGACTCCTCTCTCCACTCCTCTTCTCAGTCTGACTCCTCTCTCCACTCCTCTCTTCAGTCTGATTCCTCTCTCCACTCCTCTCCTCAGTCTGACTCCTCTATCCACTCCTCTCCTCAGTCTGACTCCTCTCTCCACTCCTCTCCTCAGTCTGACTCCTCTCTCCACCCCTCTCCTCAGTCTGACTCCTCTCTCCACTCCTCTTCTCAGTCTGACTCCTCTCTCCACTCCTCTCCTCAGTCTGACTCCTCTCTCCACTCCTCTCCTCAGTCTGACTCCTCTCTCCACTCCTCTTCTCAGTCTGACTCCTCTATCCACTCCTCTTCTCAGTCTGACTCCTCTATCCACTCCTCTTCTCAGTCTGACTCTTCTATCCACTCCTCTTCTCAGTCTGACTCCTCTATCCACTCCTCTTCTCAGTCTGACTCCTCTCTCCACTCCTCTCTTCAGTCTGACTCCTCTATCCACTCCTCTCTTCAGTCTGATTCCTCTCTCCACTCCTCTTCTCAGTCTGACTCCTCTATCCACTCCTCTTCTCAGTCTGACTCCTCTATCCACTCCTCTTCTCAGTCTGACTCCTCTATCCACTCCTCTTCTCAGTCTGACTCCTCTCTCCACTCCTCTCTTCAGTCTGACTCCTCTATCCACTCCTCTTCTCAGTCTGACTCCTCTCTCCACTCCTCTCTTCAGTCTGACTCCTGTCTCCTCTCCTCCGGTCGGCTGATGCCCGTGTGGCAGCCATGACAGAGTGCCAGACACACTTGTTTAATCCTTGTTTTTCACTCCTCCTCTCTGCCGAGGAGGACAGACACAGAGAAAGAGAGATGGATGTGGGGATGAGAAGAGGTCAGGGGTCAGTCCCAGCATGGATCTCATTAAGACTACTCTGGCTTTACCGCCTGGGATGCACCTCTTCACTCCTCTCTCTGCCTCTCGCAATCCTTCACCCCTCTGCACCCCTCTCTCTGTCTCTGTCTGCCTCTCTCATTCCTCCACTCTGTTTCTCCTGTCATATCTCAGACATGGAGAGAACTGCAGTACAGTACTTCAGGTTGACTACATGCCCTGTTATTCATAGTCATCTTGTGAAACGCAGCAGAGGATTTCCCTGGTGAAGATGGGATGGGAAGGTCATAGCTGGGACCCTGGGTCAACTGAGGATAGGATGTGCCGTCTCAGGATATATCAGAGTTTCTCTGTGTGTGTGTGTGTGTGTGTGTGTGTGTGTGTGTGTGTGTGTGTGTGTGTGTGTGTGTGTGTGTGTGTGTGTGTGTGTGTGTGTGTGTGTGTGTGTGTAGTTGGAAGGTCAGTGTGTTGGTTGGGACTGTAGAGATTCTTATGATTTATCTGCCTGTAAAAAGCAGCTTATCCATGTTTCCTAATTTATACTGGCCTTTCCTTTTCCTCACATATTTCAGATGGTGGACAGAGGGACAGGACAGGGGACTCCAGTCCTGTGTTATTAAGGCAGCTGCTCAGACAGATTGGGAGAAGGCATTTATTGTGGCCATCCAGCAAGCAGATGAGTTGAGATTAGGCAGCAATCTGCATGTCTCTGTCGGGCCAGACTGGCCACGTGTGTGTTTGTGGGTTTGTGTGTGTTGTCTAACTTTACTATCCTTTTGGGTTCCAAAAATCCTCACAAGGACAGTAAAACAGGGAAAATTTGACAAATTCGGACATTTGCGCCGGTCCCCAAAAGGAAAAATGTTTTTTTAGGCATAGGAGTTAGGTTTAGGGTTAGGGTTACTGTTATGGCTTGAATTAAGGTTAGGGTTAGGGGTTAGGATTAGAAGTTAGGGTCAGGTTTAGTTTTAGGGTTAGATGTTTGGGGTTAAGGTTAGGGTTAGGTTAAGTTTAGGGCTGGGGTTAGGGAAAATAATATTTTTTGGTCCCCACTTGGATAGTATGTGTGTGACCTGCTGTAGATAACAGCACCTATTTATGGAGCTGGGCTAACCCCAGCAGTACAGACAGATACAGCGCTGACATATTCAATCTTTTCTTTTTTTATCAGGCCAAGATATTCCTCAGTGGCTCGCCTGCTCTCTCCACCTCTCTTATCACATAATAACATTCCACACCGGCTGCCCCTGCCTTCTGCCTTTATCCCTCCATCCTTCTATCCTTTATCATTCAGCAGGAGAGAGAGGGGGAGAGAGAGTGCGTGAGAGAGTGTGAGTGAGAGCGACAGATCCAGAGAGAGAGAGAGAATGAGAGAGAGAGGGAGAGAGGGAGATAGAGACATAGAGGTAGAGAGGGGCAGAGAGAGGGAGAAGTAGAGAGGGGGAGAGAGAGGGAGAAGTAGAGAGGGGGAGCGAGAGAGACAGACAGAGAGGTAGAGAGGGACAGAGAGGGCGAGATATTAAATTGAATTGAGAGAGACAGTGAGGGAGAGAGGGAGATATATTAAATTGAATTGAGAGAGAGAGAGAGAGAGAGAGAGAGAGAGAGAGAGAGAGAGAGAGAGAGAGAGAGAGAGAGAGATCTCATCTAATGAGAAGCACCACATGCTGTATATAGAAGAGTTCCATCTGTAGCATCATTACAATCAACTGTTTTAATTGTTGCCTCTTCTTCCATTGCCATTCACTAGTGGTCTGACTCCCCACCTGCCTTGGCCCTCTCTGTCCCTTCATCAGTTTCTCCTCATGCTGGACACACCACCAACAGCTTGACACACACTGCCCCTCTCCTCTCCACACTCTCTCTCCCAGCTCTATTTTCCTAATAATTAGCTTGCTGTACGAGCACCTAACGATTTGCTTAATTGCAGAAGTGGTAGAACAGAAAATATCAAGGGACCTTTTTAAAAGTCCTCCCATTCCGAACTGCATCTAGAACAAACCCAAGACATCTGTTTGGTGCCTGTTTCATTTGCATTTTTAAAGGTTGTTCGGTGCCTCTCCTTAAGCATCCCATTGTCCTCTTTCTCTCTCCCTATATCTCTTCCCCTCTCTCCCTACGTCTCTTCCCCTCTCTCCCTACGTCTCTTCCCCTCTCTCCCTACGTCTCTTCCCCTCTCTCCCTACGTCTCTTCCCCTCTCTCCCTACGTCTCTTCCCCTCTCTCCCTACGTCTCTTCCCCTCTCTCCCTATGTCTCTTCCCCACTCTCCCTACGTCTCTTCCCCTCTCTCCCTACGTCTCTTCCCCTTTCTTCCTACGTCTCTTCCCCTCTCTCCCTACGTCTCTTCCCCTCTCTCCCTACGTCTCTTCCCCTCTCTCCCTACGTCTCTTCCCCTCTCTCCGTCCGGACCATAACCACCTCCAAACATACACACTTAGACTAAACATACACACTTAGACAAAACATACACACTTAGACTAAACATACACACTTAGACTAAACATACGCACTTAGGCTAAACATACGCACTTAGGCTAAACATACGCACTTAGGCTAAACATACGCACTTAGACTAAACATACAAACTTAGACTAAACATACACACTTAGACTAAACATACACACTTAGATTAAACATATACACTTAGGCTAAACATACACACTTAGACTAAACATACACACTTAGGCTAAACATACACACTTAGACTAAACATACACACTTAGACTAAACATACACACTTAGACTAAACATACACACTTAGGCTAAACATACGCACTTAGGCTAAACATACGCACTTAGGCTAAACATACGCACTTAGACTAAACATACAAACTTAGACTAAACATACACACTTAGACTAAACATACACACTTAGATTAAACATATACACTTAGGCTAAACATACACACTTAGACTAAACATACACACTTTGGCTAAACATACACACTTAGGCTAAACATACACACTTAGACTAAACATACACACTTACACGCACATCAGAATGATTTAGTCATATCCGACACTCAATTAAAAGTACATATGTGTATCTGGAGCGGTGCTGCACACGAGCTTCTCCCCACCTGAAGAGACAATTAACATTTTCCTGTGGATCCTATTGGCCCAGCTGCATCTTGTCACACTTACATAATACACACAGATTTCCATCTCAAATGTATTCAGCGAAGTGACTGGGGCTAGCGCTGCTCTTCCATGAGGTTCACTATGATTTATGAACCTACTCATTGACCCAGTTAATGTTGAATAGAGAGAAAGGTGGGACTGGGAAGGCATCCCTCTCTTATCTGCAGTGGTGAGATACATGCAGAGGAGCAGGCCTGGGGTCAGTCTGTGGAAGCATGTCAGGCAGCATTAGATTATCAAAAGCTCACTGCTAAGATACCCTGTAGGCGCCAACTAACAGAGGCCTTTTCTCTCTTTCTGCTAATAACTGAAAATGTAAGACACTGAAAGAAAAGCCATAATGAAATCTGGTGCACCCTTTCAGCCAGTGTCCTGCAAAAAGAAAGGCAAGGTCCGCTCATATATCTCTGAGTAGGGCAGCAGTGTGTATTCATTGGATAATATTGAATATAAGGGACGTGTTTGGAGAGCTAAGCTCAGTCAATGTACTGGTCCTGGTCTGGCCAATCTGGCTCATATTAATAATGCAGCCAGGGACTCTTTTTTAGAAGCCTCCTCCCCTCCTCCCCTCTTCCCCTCTTCCCTCTTCCCTCTTCTGCAGCAGTTGAGAGTGGTGGTGGTGGTGGTGTTGAGTGAGTGGAGCCCAGTGTGGTGTCCAGAGCTCAGTCGTGCTCCTCGACCCAGCAGACACTGACTTCAATTTGTTTCAGAGCTGCAATTCAAGTATCTCACCGGGGTCCTGCTCAACCACTCATGAGAGAGGGAGGAAGAGGTGGAAGAGAGGGGGGGGGCAGAGGTGGGCTCAATACGGGGGAAGAGGAGGGCAGAGGTTGATCGAAGGCAGAGGTGGGCATGGAGGATATCACAAATAAACCACTGATTTTACAAGGATTCAGATTAGAATGTGACTTAAATGAGTGCTAATGTGATTAGCAGAAAGGTTAGAAGCCCAGTAGGGATGGAAGGTGCTGATAACCATAATCACTGGATTTAGTAGACCCCCAAATCACCTCTCAGCCCCCTGCTCCTCCTATAAGACCTGGCTCTAGTTAGCACCCAGAGAATGGAGAAAGCCTGGACTCCATCATATCACTGTTCCTATTCTTTCCTCTCTCTGGCCTTTCCTTATTCTGTCTTCTGCTGAACTTATAACCCCTGACCCCTCACCTCTGAGCCACTAAAGCATTCAAAACCTAATTTAAACCCTCCTTGACCACCCAAGCATGGGAGAGAGAGAGACAGGGAGAGAAATAGAGAGAGTGGGAGAGTCGAAACAGCAAGAGGGAAAAAAGGATAATCTGAAGACTTCATACATTTTTCATGAATTTTCATTTAGGCTGGGAGAGGCCTCTTACAGCGATCGATAGATCAAGCTGCTGTCACACTGTTAGCACCTGGGGGCTTCTGGGAAGCCTGGGGAGGGGCCAAGGGAGGGGCCCATGGGAGGGGCGGGGACAGGATCAGAGGCGGCCGGTTGGCCCCGGCAACCAACCCCCACCCCATCCCCGCGATTCACGCAGTCCATTTCCCTAACACCCCCTCCCATCCCTACAGCTATCACCACTAGTCAACATTATCACTACAGCTATCATCACCAGTCAACATTATCACTACAGCTATCACCACTAGTCAACATTATCACTACAGCTCTCACCACTAGTCAACATTATCACTACAGCTATCACCACCAGTCAACATTATCACTACAGCTCTCACCACTACTCAACATTATCACTACAGCTATCATCACCAGTCAACATTATCACTACAGCTATCACCACCAGTCAACATTATCACTACAGCTATCACCACCAGTCAACATTATCACTACAGCTCTCACCACTAGTCAACATTATCACTACAGCTCTCACCACCAGTCAACATTATCACTACAGCTATCACCACTAGTCAACATTATCACTACAGCTCTCACCACTAGTCAACGTTATCACCCCAGAAACAATGAGACATGTGCAGCCCCGAGTTCCCACAGTCTATATTCCTTACACCCACAAAACCCATCATAACTCACACCAGAATGAAACCATGCACAATTGGAACAGTCCACACTGATTTAACTATCCATTCCATGATGTATCATCATTTCCCCTTTCCAAGATGGATGGCCTCTATTTTCATAACAATGCATAGAAAGTACTGTGTATTGATCAGCTGGAGGAGCAGACTTCATGAAAGGCTCCTCTCACTTAAGCTGCCGGTCCAGCCAATTCCCCTATGGCCCCAGTCCAATACTGTTTCACTACTAATGACCTGAAACCTGGCTGCCCAACTCACTCTTTCCTGCCCTATGCACAACAAATGGAAGGAGGGTCCAAAATAAATTCATCAAATGTGTTACTAAAACACAGGCTAGGTCTCGGTGTGTAAAGGCAGCGTGCAGTACAAACACAGACATATTCCACAGGGTTAACTGAAGGAACATATTCCACAGGGTTAATTGAAGGAACATATTTCACAGGGTTAATTGAAGGAACATATTTCACAGGGTTAATTGAAGGAACATATTCCACAGGGTTTATTGAAGGAACATATTCCACAGGGTTAATTGAAGGAACATATTCCACAGGGTTAATTGAAGGAACTTATTCCACAGGGTTAATTGAAGGAACATATTCCACAGGGTTAATTGAAGGAACTGTCTGTCCTGTAACCTTCCCCAGTCCAGAGAGTTTGTGGCCCCTGGGGCCTCTGTGAGACTCTTCAAAGGTAAGCTGATCTTTGGGTCAGGTGCAGCCTGCATGTCAGTGTCTTCCAGCACAGCAGTGCACAGCACAGCCCTGGAAGCCGGTGTCAATTGTCAATCGGGAGCTTTCATCTGTGACTGTCACTCCACTCTCCACCCTCCAACCCACTATCCCTCTGCAATAGCTCTGCCCGGACATCATCCAGCTCCCTGTAGTATGACAGTTGGACAAGTCCAACTCAAATGCCTGCCAGGATCCCTCACTAACCTCAAACACCATGATCCCTCCCCTGGGCTAGAACGTTTATCCACACAATTATGTCTACTCACTCAAAATACAACACAATGCTGTGTAATCATCTCTTCAGAATACATGGCAAAAAACTACGAAAGCACAGTATACCTCACCCGCTTTTAGTTTGGGTTTAATGTAGGCTATGACATAGAGGACCTCTCCAGCTCTTTCAGTCACTCAGAAACAGCATGATTTCTAAAGCAAGACACAATAAATACTAGCATGTCATGTGATTAGGGAGTCTATTCTGAAGCAATAAGGCTTGAGGGGTTGTGGTGTTTGGCCAATATACCACGGCTAAGGGCTATTCTTATGCACGATGCAACGCGGAATGCTAGGATACAGCCCTTAGCCGGGCGCGCCGGGGAGCAAGGCTGATGTTTTACGTATTTCTAACCAATTGCGTTTATTTGTTCGTTTCTTTGCGTTGTTTGTAACTGATTTTTTAACTGATTTTTGTACATAATGTTGCTCTCTTATGACCAAAAATAACTTCTGGAAATCAGAACTGCGATTACTCACCACGAAATGGCAGAATCCTTTTTTTCCTTTAACGAGTCTGACAAGTTCGACGTGAATGATAAACTGATTTCCCGGGAACAAGCCCAGATCCCCGTGAAGAGAAAGCAGAGAAAAAGGGGCCAGAGGGCGGGCTGCCTTCTGAGAATTTGTAGGCAATCAAATAACCCCCACTTCCTTCCATTCTGCTAGCAAACGCGCAATCTTTGGAAAATAAAATCGATGACCTACGTGGAAGATTAAACCACCAAAGGGACATTCAAAACTGTAATATCTTATGCTGTGATCACGCTCTCCGCAGCCGATGTGAGTATGACCTTTAAACAGGTAAACATTCACAAGGCCACAGGGCCAGACAGATTACCAGGATGTGTACTACGAGCATTTGCTGACCAACTGCGAGCATGCACTAACATTTTCAACCTCTCCCTGTCCGAGTCTGTAATACCAACATGTTTTAAGCAGACCACCATAGCCCCTGTGCTCAAGAACACAAAGGTAACCTGCCTAAATGACTACCAACCCATAGCACTCACGTCTGTAGCCATTAAGTGCTTTGAAAGGCTGGTCATGATTCACATCAACACCATTATCCCAGAAACCCTAGACTCACTCCAATTTGCATACCGCCCTAACAGATCCACAGATGATGCAATCTCTATTGCA
Organism: Salmo trutta; assembly: GCF_901001165.1. Lineage (NCBI taxonomy): Eukaryota > Metazoa > Chordata > Actinopteri > Salmoniformes > Salmonidae > Salmo > Salmo trutta. Next base: position 34,354,615 of record NC_042982.1, read on the forward strand.
CTCCACACTGCCCTCTCCCACCTGGACAAAAGGAACACCTATGTGAGAATGCTATTCATTGACTACAGCTCAGCGTTCAACACCATAGTGCCCTCAAAGCTCATCAATAAGCTAAAGGACCCTGGGACTTTCATCAGTAAGGTTGGTATGGAAAATCATTCAACCCTAAGAGGACGACTGAGAAAAATATGAACATGTAATGTATGTAATTGTTGACTTACATGCTACTTCCAGGGATGCATTGCGGCTGACAGCTTCTCCCAGGTAGTTGCGGGCGACGCAGACGTAGGAGCCCTCATCCGGTTTGGAGCGTCGTCCGTGGACGATACGTAGGAAGAAGAGGGAGCCGCTGGGCAGCAGCATGCGGTGAGACCGCGGGTCATCTTTGTCCGTTTCCACACGCTCCCCGTCCTTGTACCACTCCACAGTAGGGCTGGGCCTCCCCTCCGCCTTGCAGTTGAGGGTGGCGGGCTCCCCCTTGGACACGATCAGGTCAGAGGGGTGCTCTACGATCCGGGGTGGGGAGTCCTCCTGGCGCAGACGGGATCCTGGGAAGAGAAGAGGAGAATAAGAGGAGATGATGAACAGCACAACATGAACAGTAGATGCTTTTAACATGTGTTTTCCTCAAATTAGATTTCTTCATTCTAGCATTCTCAAATCTCTCCATCCACCAGTCCAACTACCAGTCCAACCGCCAGTCCAACCACCAGTTCACCCTAGTCCAACCACCAGTCCAACCACCAGTCCAACCACCAGTTCATCCACCAGTCCAACCACCAGTCCAACCACCAGTCCAACCACCAGTCCAACCACCAGTTCAACCACCAGTCCAACCACCAGTCCAACCACCAGTTCACCCTAGTCCAACCACCAGTTCAACCACCAGTTCAACCACCAGTCCAACCACCAGTCCAACCACCAGTTCACCCCAGTCCAACCACCAGTCCAACCACCAGTTCACCCTAGTCCAACCACCAGTTCACCCTAGTCCAACCACCAGTCCAACCAGTAGTTCACCCTAGTCCAACCACCAGTCCAATCACCAGTCCAACCACCAGTTCGCCCTAGTCCAACCACCAGTTCACCCTAGTCCTACCACCAGTCCAACCACTAGTTCACCCTAGTCCAACCACCAGTCCAATCACCAGTCCAACCACCAGTTCGCCCTAGTCCAACCACCAGTTCACCCCAGTCCAACCACCAGTCCAACCACCAGTTCACCCTAGTCCAACCACCAGTCCAACCACCAGTCCAACCACCAGTTCACCCTAGTCCAACCACCAGTTCACCCCAGTCCAACCACCAGTCCAACCACCAGTTCACCCCAGTCTAACCACGAGTCCAACCACCAGTTCACCCCGGTCTAACCACCAGTCCAACCACCAGTTCACCCCAGTCTAAGCACCAGTCCAACCACCAGTTCACCCAAGTCAAACACCAGCCATCTGCTCCTCTCTACCATACATTTAAGGCCTCCTGGGTAATTGGACCCAAGGGGAAACAGAGTATAGAGGCGTGCATGCACACACAAACACGCGCACATACATTCACTTAAAGGGGAGAGAAGAGGGGGCATTGGGCCAGCCAGGGTCTTTATAGTGAAGCTACCACTGGGCCAGCCAGGGTCTTTATAGTGGAGCTACCACTGGGCCAGCCAAGGTCTTTATAGTGGAGCTACCACTGGGCCAGCCAGGGTCTTTATAGTGGAGCTACCACTGGGCCAGCCAGGATCTTTATAGTGGAGCTACCACTGGGCCAGCCAGGGTCTTTATAGTGGAGCTACCACTGGGCCAGCCAGGGTCTTTATAGTGGAGCTTCCACTGGGCCAGCCAGGGTCTTTATAGTGGAGCTACCACTGGGCCAGCCAGGATCTTTATAGTGGAGCTACCACTGGGCCAGCCAGGGTCTTTATAGTGGAGCTACCACTGGGCCAGCCAGGATCTTTATAGTGGAGCTACCACTGGGCCAGCCAGGGTCTTTATAGTGGAGCTACCACTGGGCCAGCCAGGATCTTTATAGTGGAGCTACCACTGGGCCAGCCAGGGTCTTTATAGTGGAGCTACCACTGGGCCAGCCAGGGTCTTTATAGTGGAGCTACCACTGGGCCAGCCAGGGTCTTTATAGTGGAGCTACCACTGGGCCAGCCAGGGTCTTTATAGTGGAGCTACCACTGGGCCAGCCAGGGTCTTTATAGTGGAGCTACCACTGGGCCAGCCAGGGTCTTTATTGTCAGTCTAACACTGGGCCAGCCAGGGTCTTTATAGTGGAGCTACCACTGGGCCAGCCAGGGTCTTTATTGTGAGTCTAACACTGGGCCAGCCAGGGTCTTTATTGTGAATCTAACACTGGGCCAGGAATGTGAGTCTGGCAGCTATGATAATGCTGCCCCAGCCCAGTCTCAGTGCCATGTGTGTCTCTCTGTGACAAAGTCTTAACCCTGCAGATAAGATACCAGAGGCCACATTTACATCACTGAGGCCCTGCAAAAGCTCCAGAGAAAAGAGTTTGATCCACCATGCAGGCCTGGAGCAGAACGAACAGGGCTTTACTCAGCCAACTACTTACTTAGTATTTTCCTCTGAATAAACGGTTGATCAATAAATAAACTGTTGATCAATAAATAGAGTATGTATTGTTGTGAGCCACCTCCCAGTCAACGAAACATGCAACCTAATACAGTGTTTAATAGTCTTGGAGCAGGAAAAAGGGTGGTGATAGGCATTAAGACTGCAATGCCAGGTGTGTGTTTGTACAAGGCTGTGCCCTTCCCTGGGGCAGTAGTGAAGGTGTGAGTGGGTGAGTTACTGTATAGAGGAGCAGTGTACCGTCCACACAGCCCTTCGTGCTTCCCTGCCTGCCTACCTTTGTCATGGCTAACTGCAGTATGAGACTCAGAAATACAGTAGTCACAACAGCGTAGTAGATGTGTTGTTCTTTGTTCAGCTGGGAGTCCCACCTCGTACCTGTATACCCTGGGGAGGGGACACACTGTACCCCAGCCTGGTCCCCTGTTACAAGGACACACTGTACCCCAGCCTGGTCCACTGTTACAAGGACATACTGTACCCCAGCCTGGTCCACTGTTACAAGGACACACTGTACCCCAGCCTGGTCCACTGTTACAAGGACACACTGTACCCCAGCCTGGTCCCCTGTTACAAGGACACACTATACCCCAGCCTGGTCCCCTGCTACAAGGACACACTATACCCCAGCCTGGTCCCCTGCTACAAGGACACACTATACCCCAGCCTGGTCCACTGTTACAAGGACACACTATACCCCAGCCTGGTCCCCTGCTACAAGGACACACTATACCCCAGCCTGGTCCCCTGTTACAAGGACACACTATACCCCAGCCTGGTCCCCTGCTACAAGGACACACTATACCCAAGCCTGGTCCACTGTTACAAGGACACACTGTACCCCAGCCTGGTCCCCTGTTACAAGGACACACTATACCCCAGCCTGGTCCACTGTTACAAGGACACACTGTACCCCAGCCTGGTCCACTGTTACAAGGACACACTGTACCCCAGCCTGGTCCACTGTTACAAGGACACACTGTACCCCAGCCTGGTCCACTGTTACAAGGACACATTATACCCCAGCCTGGTCCACTGTTACAAGGACACACTATACCCCAGCCTGGTCCACTGTTACAAGGACACACTGTACCCCAGCCTGGTCCCCTGTTACAAGGACACACTATACCCCAGCCTGGTCCCCTGTTACTAGGACACACTGTACCCCAGCCTGGTCCCCTGCTAAAAGGACATACTAGGGGAGAAACCTACCAGTCAGCAACAAAACACTTCATAAACCTGAGTGTGTGTTCCTATTAGCATGGGTCAGGCAGATCAGACAGTGGTGCACTGACCCCAGAACAGGGCCATTGTCTGTTCCTCTCTCCACCTAATTTGGGCTAATTCCCTCCATTTCACTGTCATTGATTAGCGATCAGGCCTGGTGTCCAGGGCCTAAGTGGGGCCACAGACAGGGGCTTGTAAGGGAGGGGGTGGGGAAGCACAATCAGCTCCTGGTGTCCATCTTCCATTGATCTAATCTCCATGGCTTTGTGTAGCTGCTCCCCTATACATCTGCTATTGGTTGTGAAACGAGAAAATCCATGTGGCCAGCCATTTTGCTTTTCCAATTCAGTAATGAAACTATTCTCCCCTGCTTCTCTTTCCCTGGCTTTTCCCACCTCTTCCTCCATTAGCAGTGTTAGGGAAGGTAAACACCAACTCAGTCTAGCCCTGCAGTCAGTGTCTCTGATGGTGTTAGAGTGTACGGGTTCATGTTAGTATTGTGGTGCTAAGTGAGTTAATGAATGAAGTACTGATTTACATGATGACATATATAAATGGCGGGTTGAGATAAGGACTTGGAGACCCTCTCTCCCCCAGATGAAGTGCCAACAACCCATTCATTCCTATCTCATTGGAGCATCTGCTTCCCCCACAATCCACTGGGCCCGCAGTAGCTCTACACCCAAACCAATGCCCAGACGCCACGCCAAAACTGTGGAGACTCGATTAGATTTATATCAGTCTGATTTATTTTAATCTAATTTATTTTCCAATCTAGTACCTTCTAATCAGTTAAATCTTAAGTCTCTGTTTACTCTCCTGTATCCTGTGGACATTTACACAGCAGATGCATCCACTATTGTCCTTTCCCTGCCAGGCGAACCAGAGCTGTGTAGATGGAAGGAGAGAGTGGCATATGTGACTGGTCAGACTGACCTTCCTGTCTAGCAGAGGATGGCTATGCTAATATATATTCATACAGTAGTAAAACTGAAAATACTGCAATGAATCCATCCGTGTACATGTAAATGAAACGGTTGAATGGGAAAATTTCAAAAGATTTAACACCTGTGAAATGAAGCCATATGAAACAGCTGAGTAACCGCAATGAACACACGCACACACACACACACACACACACACACACACACTCACACACACACACACACACACACACACACAACACACACACACACACACACACACACACACACACACACACACACACACACACACACACAGAGTGGTGTCCCCCAGCACCGCAGTCCCTTTGCTCCCCTCCTCCCCGTGCAATGCCCCCAGCCCCAGCTAGATCCAGAGACAGAGAGGATCAAAGTGAAAGGCTAATGCATCTTCCCATCAGCCACCAGGCCATACAGCTCACCAGCCTCCCGACTCACAGGAGAGAAAGTCAATTTGCTGCTTCCTATTGGTTCCCCCTTCTCACTCCTTTTACGGTAAATGGGCTTTCTGTTGCCCTCTTAATGTGATCATTGGTGCTGTGCAATCAAGTGCTCTCTGAGCTGAGGCGAGTGCACTTCACAGGGTCTCAGGGCACATGTTCCAATCAAATACCTGTCTTTCCCCTGCTCTGCAATAACACCGCCATTACTTTTCACCAGCAGCACGCCGTGGTGCGCTGGGCCGAGCAGCCAGTCATCCACTCCTCAACTAAAGCACAGACCAGGCAGCAAACAAACAAGCACAGAGGAGAGAGAGAAAGAGGGGAGTATATGAGGGATGACTGCACCCATTGCCTCTTCTTTTGTCTTTTTACAGCAGGGGTTTGACCAAGATTGGAAACATTTCTCAGACGTTGTTGCAGTGGTCTAAATGCATCTGCTCTCTTTGTCTTAATCCTGTGGCTCAGATCTAGCAGGGCCTTTCTTCACCATAGATGTGTTAGCAAAACATATATTAACTGACAAGAAGTCATAAACCGAATCATTAAAACAAATCCCAGAAAACACATTGACACATAAAAACCTCCAACACACCTCCATTTGTTATGAGGCGTTTTGACATTTTCATTTTGAAGCCTGAATGTTATCGCTGTTTGGCCAAAGACTGACTATAAATGTTTAAAACCGCTTAAGGATCGGACCCTTTTTTTCCATTTTCGCCTAAAATGACATACCCAAATCTAACTGCCTGTAGCTCAGGACCTGAAGCAAGGATATGCATATTCTTGGTACTATTTGAAAGGAAACACTTTGAAGTTTGTGGAAATGTAAAAGTAATGTAGGAGAATATAACACATTAGATCTGGTAAAATATAATACAAAGAAAAAAACTACCTTTTTTGTATTTCTTTGTACTGTCATCTTTGCAATGCAAGAGAAAGGCCATAATGTATTATTCCAGCCCAGGCACAATTTAGATTTTGGCCACTAGATGACAGCAGTGTATGTGCAAAGCTTTAGACTGATCCAAAGAACCATTGCATTTCTGTTACATTTTTTGTATCAAGATGGCCCAAACGTGACTAATTGGTTTATTAATAACTTTTCAAGTTCAAAACTGTGCACTCTCCTCAAACAATAGCATGGTATTCTTTCACTGTATTAGCTACTGTAAATTGGACAGTGCAGTTAGATTAACAAGAATTTAAGCTTTCTACCAATATCAGATATGTCTACGTCCTGGGAAATGTTCTTGTTACTTACAACCTCATGCTAATTGATCCTGTAAAGGTTAATTGCATATGTGTGTGAGCGCATCTCTCTTCTCCTTCTCCTCTCTCGCTGCCGAGGAAAGAGCAGGCTATATCAGCCACAGGTGGTCGCTGCCACCTTAATTAGGGATGACGGGCTCATATGTAGTAATGGCTGGAACGGAGTTAATGAAATGGTATCCAACACGTCAAACACATGGTTTCCAAGTGTTTGATGCCATTCCATTGACTCCATTCCAGCCATTATTATGAGCCGTTCTCCCCGCAGCAGGTTACATCAGCAGCATATCTACCACACACAGTGACCACACAAGAAGCAGGTCTCTTTCTATTATCTTTAGCACATATGTATTCATATGTAGACCAGAAGGTTGGGCCTTTGATCATCTTGATGTAATTATTTTTATTAGCTCCCAGGAGAAATCTCCAGCCCACCAACCCAATCAATAGCCACACCAGTCTCCTCCAGGGTAGGTAGGAAGGGCTCCCCAAAGAGATATCAGTTATTCTGCCAACAGACAGGAGCGCGTGCAGATCACAGGTATCCAAGGGCAACCTCGGACACAAGAGTTCCAGTGTTCCAGTCACTGAAGCTCCATAAACCACCAAATAGAAACCCTGGCCGAGACTACATCAGCTATGGCGTTAGGACTGAAGATGTGTGACACATTTAGAATGAGGCATCCATTCTGCATGTGATGTTAGCTGAATGTGAATAAATATACAGTTATTTACAGTAAAAAATATAGTATTTATTAAATATTGATTGTCTAATCTTGGTTGTCTCCTCTGTCCATCTCTCCCTACTCTCCCTGTACCTCCTTCATTATTTTTCCCTCTCTGTCCCGCCAGTGTCCTGTCCCTGGTGTGTAGGGTGACAGGGCCATGTCATGTCATCAGAGGGGGATGTGAGCGGGCAGTGGGGGGAAACTAGATGTGGCGATGGGATGATGTTACTGGCTGCCTCACGCCTCTGTGCTGACCTGCCGAGTCACCCTGCACACGGAATCCTCAGCCCCCTCCGCTACCCAGATTCATCTTCTTAAGGGGAGCTGTCAATGGCGTCACACCACACTGGCCCTAACACAGTCACCCAGACACTAGGGCGTTGACGATACCAGTATCGCAATATCTTTTTCCATGGTAAAAATGAAAACATAAAGCAGACTAATCTCTTTGGTCCTTTAAAAACCTGCTTTATTTAAAATATTGTGTGCTATAGCTTGGAAGATATTAAATGTGACTCTGGATGAGAACATAATGATGTTTGTTTCCAACATTAGGGCTGTTTTCCTAAAAAGTTACATCTGCTTCGTGGTTTGTTTCCTTGCCACAATACTAACGAGTATCGTGATACTGGTATCGTCCTGGCTCTACCTGACACAGCTCATCTCTAGGAGACATCCATACAGTAACCTGTTATCTCCTCTGGAATCTGGCCTATCCCACAGCTCATCTCTAGGAGACATCCATACATAACACCTGTTATCTCCTCTGGAATCTGGCCTATCCCACAGCTCATCTCTAGGAGACATCCATACATAACACCTGTTATCTCCTCTGGAATCTGGCCTATCCCACAGCTCATCTCTAGGAGACATCCATACAGTAACCTGTTATCTCCTCTGGAATCTGGCCTATCCCACAGCTCATCTCTAGGAGACATCCATACAGTAACCTGTTATCTCCTCTGGAATCTGGCCTATCCCACAGCTCATCTCTAGGAGACATCCATACAGTAACCTGTTATCTCCTCTGGAATCTGGCCTATCCCACAGCTCATCTCTAGGAGACATCCATACATAACACCTGTTATCTCCTCTGGAATCTGGCCTATCCCACAGGTCATCTCTAGGAGACATCCATACATAACACCTGTTATCTCCTCTGGAATCTGGCCTATCCCACAGCTCATCTCTAGGAGACATCCATACATAACACCTGTTATCTCCTCTGGAATCTGGCCTATCCCACAGGTTCTAACTAACTAACCCCTGCAGACAGGAATGCGACCACATCCTTTCACTGCAGCAGTATAAGCAGAGAGAGAGACATGAAGAGAGAGAGGAAGAGAGAGAAAAAGAGAGAAAGAGAGCTGACTCGCTGCCAAAGCAGATTCCATCTCCATCCACTGCAGTGAAGGCATGGAGGCAGGCAGGAAGAGAGGTAGGCAGGCAGGAAGAGAGGTAGGCAGGCAGGAAGAAAAGTAGTCAGGCAGGAAGAAAAGTAGGCAGGCAGGAAGAGAAGTAGACAGGCAAGAAGAGAGGTAGGCAGGCAGGAAGAGAAGTAGGCAGGCAGGAAGAGAGGTAGGCAGGCAGGAAGAGAAGTAGGCAGGCAGGAAGAGAAGTAGGCAGGCAGGAAGAGAAGTAGGCAGGCGGGAACAGAGGTAGGCAGGCAGAAAGAGAAGTAGGCAGGCAGGAAGAGAGGTAGGTAGGCAGGCAGGCAGGAAGAGAGGTAGGCAGGTCAGGTAGGAAGAGAGGAAGGCAGCCAGAGACACAAGCTGGGCCCTGTTCAAGAGACACACGCTGGGCCCTGTTCAAGAGACACACGCTGGGCCCTGTTCAAGAGACACACGCTGGGCCCTGTTCAAGAGACACAAGCTGGGCCCTGTTCAAGAGACACACGCTGGGCCCTGTTCAAGAGACACAAGCTGGGCCCTGTTCAAGAGACACACGCTGGGCCCTGTTCAAGAGACACACGCTGGGCCCTGTTCAAGAGACACACGCTGGGCCCTGTTCAAGAGACACAAGCTGGGCCCTGTTCAAGAGACACACGCTGGGCCCTGTTCAAGAGACACACGCTGGGCCCTGTTCAAGAGACACACGCTGGGCCCTGTTCAAGAGACACAAGCTGGGCCCTGTTCAAGAGACACACGCTGGGCCCTGTTCAAGAGACACAAGCTGGGCCCTGTTCAAGAGACACACGCTGGGCCCTGTTCAAGAGACACACGCTGGGCCCTGTTCAAGAGACACACGCTGGGCCCTGTTCAAGAGACACAAGCTGGGCCCTGTTCAAGAGACACACGCTGGGCCCTGTTCAAGAGACACAAGCTGGGCCCTGTTCAAGAGACACACGCTAAGCCCTGTTCAAGAGACACACGCTGGGCCCTGTTCAAGAGACACAAGCTGGGCCCTGTTCAAGAGACACACGCTGGGCCCTGTTCAAGAGACACACGCTGGGCCCTGTTCAAGAGACACAAGCTGGGCCCTGTTCAAGAGACACACGCTGGGCCCTGTTCAAGAGACACACGCTGGGCCCTGTTCAAGAGACACAAGCTGAGCCCTGTTCAAGAGACACACGCTGGGCCCTGTTCAAGAGACACACGCTGGGCCCTGTTCCACTCGTGCTCTGCACTCTGCCTGAGCCCGTCATTGTTAGGATCTATACACTGAAAGCACACACTAGACTGTCAGGATAATTCCAGGAGCTGCCCCAAACCTTCCACCGCAGTAGACATGCTCTCTCTGCCTGTAACAATGATCAGACTGCACTGCACTCTGACTTAGTATTTTGGGCAGCAGTGTCTTATTGACTTTGTATCTGTTCTGTGTATTTGTCCTTTTCCTCCCCTGTAGTTAGAGTGTATACATAGATGCGTGTGGGAAAAAGAATATCAGATTCTACAGCGATGGGCTGGGCTGATTCACATACCCTGCATTTCATGTAGCTACTCCTCGCTCTCTCTCTTCCTCTCTCTCTTCCACTTTCCCTCTCTCTGCCTCGCTCTCCAAAATCATCCATCTCTCTTTCCCTTCTTTCCTGTTCCACAGTCTCTTCTTCAGTTACCGTCAGTGTGTTGCTGCCTCTTCCTCCAGGAGACGGCCTGTCAAAGCAGAGCTGAGAGTGCTGACTTGAAACGAGGGAATAAATGAGAGAGTGGGAAGAAGAAAAGAAGGTGGCTGACTGGAAGTGTATTGATGAGGGTGGTTCTCTCCCTCCCTCTCTCTCTCTCTCTCTCCATCCCTGTTCAGGCTAATTAGTGTGAGGAATCTGGCCTTGTTCTCTGCAGGGCTGTCAGGGTGCTGGCGGGGACACTGAACTGTGTGATGCAGATGAAATGATTTCCAATGTGAGGCTCACTCAAGCATGTACCCTCCTCCCAGTGCTGGTCCCTCCCTCTCCTCCTGCAAAGTCTTCAGAGTGGCCCTGTGCCTGGTCATTTGACTGCATGCCTCTGCTCTGCACGGCCATACATTCACCAGTAACGCTACACACTTCATACACTCCAATGCTGTTGTGTTGAATTATGGGATCCTCCTTCTGAAACGGACATTCAGAACATGTCCTGTCTGGGTTCACTTTGCTCTGAATGTTCATGTCTGAAATGTAGAACATATATCTGCAGACGTGTAAACTGTGAATTTGTGATTTTGCTGTGTGTGTGTGTGTGTGTGTGTGTGTGTGTGTGTGTGTGTGTGTGTGTGTGTGTGTGTGTGTGTGTGTGTGTGTGTGTGTGTGTGTGTGTGTGTGTAATGTATATGTTGGTGTGTGTGTGTGTGTGTGTGTTGGTGTGTGTGTGTGTGTGTAATGTATATGTTGGTGTGTGTGTGTGTGTGTGTGTGTGTGTGTGTGTGTGTGTGTGTGTGTGTGTGTGTGTGTGCAGTAGCAGGTGGACTGAATATTGTTTAGCCAATTCCTCACTGTGCTACTCTAAACAGTCACTACCTACTGAAGGGGGAGCAATGAAATGAATGACACCGATTGAATCTCCCTCAAGCATTGAAATCTCTTTATTCTTTCTACCTGTATTGCATTGCTGAGCAGAGCAGAGCAGGGCTTGACAAATCGAATAGGGAGAAATAAATAAGGTGTTCATTGCTTTAGAAATGAGGGAGGAGGGGTGGAGGGGAGAGAGGGGGGAAGAGGAGGGGAGAGGGGAGGAGGGGATGGAGGAGGGGCGAGGGGAGGAGGGGAGAGGGGAGAAGGGAGGGAAGGAGGGGGAAGTGGGAATGGAGGAGGGGAGAGGGGAGGAGGGGAGAGGGTAGGGAAGAGGAGATGAGAGGGGAGGGAAGGAGGGGGAAGTGGGAATGGAGGAGGGGAGAGGAGGAAAGGAGGAGAGGAGAGGGAGGAGGGGAGAGGCAGAGTTCAGGTGGCTGTGATACATGGTGTTGCGAGATGAGTGGATAATTGGAGGTGTGTCTGGGGGCCCAACCTGTACTAAACACACACAGCAATCTGCCTTCACCTGACCTGTACTAAACGCACACAGCAATCTGCCTTCACCTGACCTGTACTAAACACACACAGCAATCTGCCTTCACCTGACCTGTACTAAACACACACAGCAATCTACCTTCACCTGACCTGTACTAAACACACACAGCAATCTGCCTTCACCTGACCTGTACTAAACACACACAGCAATCTGCCTTCACCTGACCTGTACTAAACACACACAGCAATCTGCCTTCACCTGACCTGTACTAAACACACACAGCAATCTGCCTTCACCTGACCTGTACTAAACACACACAGCAATCTGCCTTCACCTGACCTGTACTAAACACACACAGCAATCTGCCTTCACCTGACCTGTACTAAACACACACAGCAATCTGCCTTCACCTGACCTGTACTAAACACACACAGCAATCTGCCTTCTCCTGACCTGTACTAAACACACACAGCAATCTGCCTTCACCTGACCTGTACTAAACACACACAGCAATCTGTCTTCACCTGACCTGTACTAAACACACACAGCAACCTGCCTTCACCTGACCTGTACTAAACACACACAGCAATCTGCCTTCACCTGACCTGTACTAAACACACACAGCAATCTGCCTTCACCTGACCTGTACTAAACGCACACAGCAATCTGCCAGGCTGCGGCTACATGTCAACGACTTCACTCAACATCTAGTCCAGCATGGCATAACGACCTCACCACTGGCCTCTGGCCTGGTCTGAATGTAGGCAATGAGACCTGCTATAGCCACAGACCACAGGCCTCTACCATGATAGACTATACGGTGGGGAGCAACTTAATCAAATGGCCTTTAGGCTGGTACACTGGTACTGTTAGTGTTGTGTAATCTAGAGTATATATGGAGCCTGGACTACATTTATTAAAGCACTGTTCTGTGGGACACTTCATCCAGCCTGGGGGAGGGCTAAGGCAGGGGATCCCTTATTTGGCCCACGACCCCATTTTGATATCTGAAAATGTACAACCATGTGAAAAAAAAATATATAATTAACAGCTAATGTTTACTTTTTTATTTGGGGCTATGGCAGTCAATTGAAAAAACATTGTAACAGTATTTCTGATTGAAAATACTGTTGGAGAGATAGTATCTTACATTGGGCTAAGGGCTGAGGGACGGGGTGTAAGTGGACTGGGAACTCACTCAAGCTCCTCTGGACAATACTCCTAAACACAGTAGTAGCAATCAGCTACCAAAGTCAGCAACCTCAGCAACACACTACGGCCACCACTTAGCCACTGTGTGTCTGTCTGTTACTGACTGAGGGCCTGTAAAAGACGAATGTCTCTGAGCAGCTCTGCACGTTATTCATCATCATCATCATCATAATCCAGCAAGTGGAATCCCAGAGTTCAAACGTTCAGGGCTGCGATTAACAGTTGGTCCAATCAGCAGGAATCACTGTGACATTTGAACTGTGCCCTGTGCTGCAGCTTACACTGCCACAACAAAGACAGGCTCTCCTCGCCGCGCTGGGGGCTGTTACATAAATCATCTCCCTGGCTGTCATCATGGCTGCTGTTACACAACCATGTGGAGAGACATGCCTGCCTGCCTGCCTGCCTGCCTGGTCACCAGAGACACAGTGAGACACTACAGGCTAGTAAAGATACTTTGCCTCCACATTCTACAAGGACATGGAGCATCACAACTGCTATGAAGATTTATCTAACAGACAATTGGCATACATTGGATTGTTGCTTCTAAATCTTTAAATTAGATTTTGTTTGATTATTTATACAAAATAACTGTTGTTGGCTGTCTTCCAATTATACTGACTGAAATATAGCAATGCACTTTTGCATATCAACTAGGTTCTGTATGTATACATCTTTGCTTGTTTATGTTTATAGGTATGCAATATCTCCATGCACTATTATATAGCTGGAGCACAGGGCTAGTTGAAGCAGAGACTCGCAGGGTGCAGAGAACCAGGAGGTGTAGTAGGCCAGGCAGGGAGCAGGCAGTCATGGCTGGGTGATCCATGGGGCTGGAGAGGGAGATGGGGCTGGTGGTGCGGTGGTGTGGCGGTGGATGGGGGCTTGATTCACTGGCTGCTTCCACTCTGGGCTGCATTACTGCCGTAGCGGGACTGCGGCGTGTGACGGATGTGTGTTTGAGTGCCGTGCGCTCTCTCTGTCTTCACCCATCTCACACAGACAGGAGAGCTCATGCATTTTCATTAGCAGCCCTGAGCTCCCGTTTAAGAAACGGAGATACAACAGGCACCACTAGGTACAGTATCTCCTGTTTTTGTTGCTGCTTTTAACCCTAATAAACAGTACCACTGCACAGCATCTAATGGCACTAAATCCAACAGTGATGTAATCTGATGAGCTGTAATGTACTTGTTCTTACTTGTGAACATGTGTTGAGCATTGTGAAACTACTAAACTGTATTTCCAGGTCATGGTATGTTTGCTTTTCTTTGCTCTAAATTAAATGTTTGTATACTCTCTCTCTCTCTCTGTGTGTGTGTGTGTGTGTGTGTGGGTAGGGTTAACCAGAGGGTAGGGTAGGGTTAACCTGAGGGTAGGGTAGGGTTAACCAGAGGGTAGGGTTAACCTGAGGGCAGGGTTAAAGCAACAGGAGACCAACTGATTAGGCGCTTCCCCAAACCCAAATCTGCAACATGAAAACACAGATAAGCCCCCAACACTACCTCCATTCCTTCATTCCTCTACCACTGTATCTGAGTTCAGACTCAATGGACCTCTGTTTCTACCTCTCCTCCCTTCCTCCTCTCTCTGTTGGCATCATGTCCTCAAACCAATCATCTTCTATTAAGATGAGGACTGCTCCACACAACTACTTTACAACAGGGGATCTGGGCTTCGTTCACAAGCTGGTTGAATGCCATAGATCAATAGGCTGCTTTAAAATACAAGATAATCTTCAGTGAATTATCCAAAGCTACAGGAATTATATCAACATTACCAGGCTGTCTGCACATCCATGCCTCAAGACCCCAATGTGTTGTTTAGGCAACAGGGTAGACCAGGGAGAGGGGATGGGATTAAGCAAAACCGCCGCCGTGTGTGTGAGCTAGTGTGTGTGTGTGTGTGTGTGTGTGTGTGTGTGTGTGTGTGTGTGTGTGTGTGTGTGTGTGTGTGTGTGTGTGTGTGTGTGTGTGTGTGTGTGTGTGTGTGTGTGTGTGTGTGCGCGCAGAGGCACAGTGAGGTAGGCATAGCTATGCTCCAACAGGTGTGGTAGGTGCAGGTGTGTGAAACAGGTGAGTGAGGGGCCTCTCCTCTCTTCTCCTGCACAGCCACCATGCTCAATTAATCATGGCATACACGCACTACCCTCACCCTGCCTCAGCCCAGCTAAGACCATCACAGGTGTGCCGCTCACTGCTCCCCCAACCCCTGTTTAAATTCCTTCCTCACAGGTGTTACACAGCCGTTAGAACTCTGGGTGGAGAGGAGGGGAGGGGAGAGTGTGAAGGAGAGAGAGAGAGTAGAGAGTGGAAAATAGAGAGAGAGTGTGAGAGAGAGGGAGAGAGAGAGAGAGAGAGAGAGTAGAAAAGGGAGAGATGGGTTGTTTTTAATCTTATTTCAATGTTACATAATGATGTGAAATAACAAATAACATAGTGGTTACACAAAGTTCAAAACCTCATTTAGTCTAATCTCTGTTTTGTCACTCTCATAATCTCTCTCAGTCAGCCTATCTCTCTGGGTTAAGACAGCCAGGCATTAGCTCTCTCTGCACAGTAAATGTCAGGGGTATGCTTGGCTGAGACCTAGCAGAGCGGAGGTAAAAAAACACTAAGTGCTATTATCAACCTTCCATTCTGCCCTTTTATTCTCTCTCTACTGTCCCCCATGCACATGACATTTCTCTAAGAACTCCACAGTGTGTAAAAAAATGGTGCTTTCTTTCAAGAGAACACTGGGTATTAAGTCAACCTTAGCACTGTGATTTCTCCTGGGTTATTAACAGAGACCAGGATAGACACTGAACAGCGCTAAGCTGAGGCTGTAGCAGCCTGTGTTGTGTTCTGTGCTGCCTGTGTTGTGTTCCGTGCTGCCTGTGTTGTGTTCCGTGCTGCCTGTGTTGTGTTCCGTGCTGCCCGTGTTGTGTTCCGTGCTGCCCGTGTTGTGTTCCGTGCTGCCTGTGTTGTGTTCCGTGCTGCCTGTGTTGTGTTCCGTGCTGCCTGTGTTGTGTTCCGTGCTGCCTGTGTTGTGTTCCGTGCTGTCTGTGTTGTGTTCCGTGCTGCCTGTGTTGTGTTCCGTGCTGTCTGTGTTGTGTTCCGTCCTGCCTGTGTGACTGTGCTTGTGTTGTAATGTGATAGTTGAAAAGGCCTGGCTGTTCAACTACCACAGGAACAGCTCTGTGTCACCAGTGAGGTAACACTCGTCAACCCTCCCTATGATTCTGACCCGTCATCTGACTAATGCTAACGTCATCACACATACATTCACCCCTCCCTTGTTCTTTCTCTCTGCTTCTTTCTCCCTCTCTCATCTTCCTCTTTCTCACTGGTCATCTCTTTCCTCTCATTTTTGACTGTAATCAGAGAGTAAACATTGTAAATGCGTAGGGAGATGAGAGTAGTCCTATAACTGCAGTAGCACCACCCAGTGACAGTGACGTGACTCTGGGCGACACCAGAGAGACGCTGCCTGGGGATCTCGGCTGTAGGCACGTCAGGCCTATTTCGCAAATGAACCTCAATTACAGCAATGCTAGCTGCTTAAACGCAGCCAACTCAAGCAGAACAATCACATTTGGGCGAAGAAATTACAATGGCTCTTACACATTGACCTCAGTGTGCCTCATAATTCACGTACACTGTTTTAATCTGGGCATACTTTCCATTATAGCCCAGCGCTCAGACCTTGTTCATTCAATCACCACCATCAAACCTACTGTTACTACAACACACAACCAATATCATGGACACCTCATACCCTACCATCTATGTTGCTCTCTCTCTCTAATTCAAATTCAAATTCAAGCTGCTTTATTGGCATGAAAAACATTGTGTCAATATTGCCAAAGCAACAATGTATACAATATACAGTGTAATACAATTATAAACAATAACAAATAATAATATAAAATGGCAGTAAATAAAAATCCAAAATGAAATATAAAAATAATAACAATAAAATAGTAGTAAAATAATAGTAAAATAGTAGAATGTAATGTAATAAATATAAAAATATAAATATGGAAAATGAATCTATGACTAACTTATAACTAAATAACGGTCATCTTCACCATTACATCAGTACTACAACTACTATCATCATTACCACTACTACCATCATCATTACCACTACTACCATCATCATTACCATTACTACCCATACCACTACCACTACTACTACTACCATCACTAAACTGTTATCATTACCATTACTACCCATACCACCACCACCACCATCACTAAACTGTTATCATTACCATTACTACCCATACCACTACTACTACTACCACCATCACTAAACTGTTATCATTACCATTACTACCCATACCACCACCACCATCACTAAACTGTTATCATTACCATTACTACCCATACCACTACCACTACTACTACTACCACCATCACTAAACTGTTATCATTACCATTACTACCCATACCACTACCACTACCACCACCATCACTAAACTGTTATCATTACCATTACTACCCATACCACCACCACCATCACTAAACTGTTATCATTACCATTACCACTACTACTACTACTACTACCACCATCACTAAACTGTTATCATTACCATTACCACCCATACCACTACTACTACACCACCATCACTAAACTGTTATCATTACCATTACCACCCATACCACTACTACTACACCACCATCACTAAACTGTTATCATTACCATTACCACCCATACCACTACTACTACTACTACCACCATCACTAAACTGTTATCATTACCATTACTACCCATACCACTACTACCACCATCACTAAACTGTTATCATTACCATTACTACCCATACCACTACTACTACTACCACCATCACTAAACTGTTATCATTACCATTACTACCCATACCACTACCACTACTACTACCACCACCATCACTAAACTGTTATCATTACCATTACCACCCATACCACCACCACCACCATCACTAAACTGTTATCATTACCATTACTACCCATACCACTACCACTACTACTACCACCACCATCACTAAACTGCTATCATTACCATTACTACCCATACCACTACTACTACCACCACCATCACTAAACTGTTATCATTACCATTACTACCCATACCACTACTATTTGGAACGATAAACAACAATAATAATAGAAATAACAATAACAGTAATAACAATAATAGTAATAATAAGTAAGTTACTGCTTACTATGCAGATGTTATTATTCAGTGTCTCTCAGGCTGTGGCAGGCAAATACATATTTGGCTGCAAGAGGAGCCATTGCTCCTTCGCCCATGAGTATTTTTAGTTTTTCTTCTGGGTTTAATAAGTTCAAATTGTGAATAAATGTAGTCATTTCTGTGAATAAGGAATCTCTTTGTGAGGAATATTTATCACAGTAAAGGAGAAAGTGCATCTCTGTCTCTACCTCCCCTGTCGTGCAGTGACCACATACACGCTCCTCTTTGGGTAGCCATGTCTTTTTATGTCTGCCGGTTTCTATTGCCAATCGGTGGTCACTCAGCCTGTACTTGGTAAGGATCTGTCTCTGCCAGGTGGTCACTCAGCCTGTACTTGGTAAGGATCTGTCTCTGCCAGGTGGTCACTCAGCCTGTACTTGGTAAGGATCTGTCTCTGCCAGGTGGTCACTCAGCCTGTACTTGGTAAGGATCTGTCTCTGCCAGGTGGTCACTCAGCCTGTACTTGGTAAGGATCTGTCTCTGCCAGGTGGTCACTCAGCCTGTACTTGGTAAGGATCTGTCTCTGCCAGGTGGTCACTCAGCCTGTACTTGGTAAGGATCTGTCTCTGCCAGGTGGTCACTCAGTCTGTACTTGGTAAGGATCTGTCTCTGCCAGGTGGTCACTCAGCCTGTACTTGGTAAGGATCTGTCTCTGACAGGTGGTCACTCAGCCTGTACTTGGTAAGGATCTGTCTCTGCCAGGTGGTCACTCAGCCTGTACTTGGTAAGGATCTGTCTCTGCCAGGTGGTCACTCAGCCTGTACTTGGTAAGGATCTGTCTCTGCCAGGTGGTCACTCAGCCTGTACTTGGTAAGGATCCGTCTCTGCCAGGTGGCCACTCAGCCTGTACTTGGTAAGGATCTGTCTCTGCCAGGTGGTCACTCAGCCTGTACTTGGTAAGGATCTGTCTCTGCCAGGTGGTCACTCAGCCTGTACTTGGCTAAGGATCTGTCTCTGCCAGGTGGTCACTCAGCCTGTACTTGGTAAGGATCTGTCTCTGCCAGGTGGTCACTCAGCCTGTACTTGGTAAGGATCTGTCTCTGCTTCGTATCTCTGACAGAGTAGAGATAATCAGCCAATTCATATTCTCTGTTTAGGGTCAGATAGCAATTTAGTCGGCTTTGGGATTTTGTTTCGTTTTTCCAATGTTGTAAATATGAGTCCTTTGATTGGTTCATGATTTTGTTTATTTGAACTCTTTCTTATGAAGCAGTGCTGGTGTCAGCTTGGTTGGTGAGGTCCAACACCAGCTGACTGGGAGGGCTCGTTTCTGGGCTCAGCTCTTGGGTTTGAAGTGCTTTAAATTGCAGACTTGAATTTGTACTTGAATTTAGATGCAGCCAAAATTTTAATGATCTTTTCTGTATTTTCATTATTACTGGAAAGCGGCCCAATTCTGCCCTACTTGCATTAGTTGGTGTATTTCTCTGGACTTGTAGGATTTTCCAACAGAATTCTGCATGTAGGGCTTCAATTGGATGTTTGTCCCACATTTTAAAGTCCAGTTTATTGAGCCGCCCCCAAACCTCACTTCCGTAAAGAGCTATTGGTAGGATTACACTGTCAAATATTTTGGTCCATATTCTAATTGGGATGTTGATTTTGAATAATTTCATTTTTATTGCATACAATGCTCTGCGGGCTTTTTCTTTGAGTGCATTCACTGCCATATTAAAGTTTCCCGATGCACATATGGTCAGACCAAGGTAGGTGTAATTTTTTGTGTGTTCAATGATGGTGTTGTTCAGAGTGAATTTATATTTGTATTTCTGACATCTGTTTTTTGGGGGGGAAATCATGATTTTTGTTTTTTGGAAATTTACTGCCAGGGCCCAATTATGGCAATATTGCTCTAGAATATTAATGTTCTGTTGAAGACCTTCTTTGGTTGGTGATAGAAGTACCAAGTCATCAGCATATAGCAGGTATTTCACCTCTGTGTCAAATAGTGTGAGTCCTGGGGCTGGAGAATGGTCCAACATGTGTGCTAATTCATTGATATAAATGTTGAAAAGGTTTGGACTCAAACTGCAGCCTTGTCTCACACCTCGACATTGTGAAAATAATTATGTTCTTTGGTTTTAGATTATTATTGCACATTTGTTTTCTGTGTACATACATTTTATTAAGTCATACACCTTACCACCAAGCCCACTTTGGAGAATTTTGTAGAATAGCCCTTCGTGCCAAATAGAATCAAATGTGTTTTAAAGTCAATAAAGCAAGCAAAGATTTTTCCCTCTTTTTTTTGGTGGACGTGTTTATTAATTAGTGTGTGTAAAGTGTATATATGGTCAGTAGTGCAATGGTTAGGAAGAAAGCCAAAAGTCTCTCTCTCTCTCTCACACACACACACACACACACACACACACACACACACACACACACACACACACACACACACACACACACACACACACACACACACACACATCAGCGGTAGTGAAACCCCAGCCATGAGGCAGATGGCGCACGGGCCCCTAGAGACCCCAGGTGACCATCAGTGTGCCACCAGGGAGGCTGGGGGTGAGCATCACCAGCCCAGACTCTGCCACGCCACCACAGATGACGACAAGCTCTATGACCAGACAGGAGTATCTGGAGGTCCTCAGAATAACACAGGGTCATGGCTTCATGTCCACTAGTCTACATGCTAAGCTATTCTTCTTGTTCTATTCCAGCTCGAATAACAGCAGACTATAGTATAGACTAAGAGACTTTGTACTAGACAACTGGTCGCTAATAATGGGGAATATGTGGCCGTTCTGGCATGGCCAACATTTAGATTTAAGGGTCAATTTTATTTTTACTTCATTCCATTAAACCTTAGCCAATAAACACTGTAATTTTCCTGTAACTGCAGGAGCACATGTCAAAACTAACCATTTTCTAACCAAAGCACATTTGGATCTATCCCTCTCCATTCAATCTCTCCAGCTCCCACTTCCTGTCTTGTTTTTCCTTCCTTCTTTTGGTCCTCCTCTCCTCCTCCCACTCCATTCCATCTCCCCTTCCCTCTCTCTCTGTCTCCTGTAGCAACACACTATTAATCACAAAACACTAAACACTGTCTGACTGCCATTCACCCAGCCTGCCTTTGTTGCCCATGTTGCCCAGTAAATGCAACTACAGACCTTTTTGTCTGCATAAGTGGACTCTTAGAGATGGCTCCTCCCTTCCCAAGTACCCACAGATTACCCCTGAAAGGCTGGGTGATGGGTAGTGGTGAAGGGAAGAGGGGAGGTGGGGGAGGAGAGGGGAGAGAGGGGAGGAGGGTGACAGAGAAATGATTGGGAGGAGTGATTCACTGCTCAGAGAGATGTGCGCCCCTCTCCCTCCGGCCATCCAGCCATGCCTTCAGCCAGCGCTTAGCAACCAGTGGGTTTGGCTGAACAGAGAGTGAGGGACAGCAGAGAGAAAAGAAAGACAGAGAGTAAGAGGGAGAGAGAGCAGACACAGAGAGAGACACACAGACCAATAGAAAGAGGGAGAGAGCGAGAGAGGTAGAGAGAGAGGTAGAGAGAGGTAGAGAGAGCGGTAGAGAGAGGTAGAGAGAGAAGTAGAGGGAGGTAGAAAGAGGTAGAGAGAGAGGTAGAGAGAGGTAGAGGTTGAGAGAGGTAGAAAGAGAGGTAGAAAGAGGTAGAGAGAGAGGTAGAGAGAGGTAGAGGTAGCGAGAGAGGTAGAGGGAGAGGTAGAGGTATAAAGAGGTAGAGGTAGAGAGCGGTAGAGAGAGAGGTAGCGAGATAGAGAGAGAGAGGTAGAGGGAGGTAGAGAAAGGTAGAGAGAGAGAGAGGTAGAGAGAGAGGTAGAGAGAGAGGTAGAGAGAGGTAGAGAGAGGTAGAGAGAGGTAGAGAGAGGTAGAGAGAGAGGTAGAAGTAGAGAGAAAGGTAGAGAGAGGTAGAGAGATGTAGAGAGAGGTAGAGAGAGATAGAGCGAGGTAGAGAGATGTAGAGAGAGGTAAAGAAAGGTAGAGGTAGAGAGAGGTAGAGAGAGAGGTAGAGAGAGGTAGAGAGAGGTAGAGAGAGAGGTAGAGAGAGGTAGAGGGAGAGGTAGAGAGAGGTAGAGAGAGAGGTAGCGAGAGAGGTAGAGGGAGAGGTAGAGGTAGAGAGAGGTAGAGAGAGAGGTAGAGAGAGGTAGAGGTAGAGAGAGAGGTAGAGAGAGGTAGAGAGAGAGGTAGAGAGAGGTAGAGAGAGAGGTAGAGAGAGAGGTAGAGAGAGGTAGAGAGAGAGGTAGCGAGAGAGGTAGAGGGAGAGGTAGAGGTAGAGAGAGGTAGAGAGAGAGGTAGAGAGAGAGGTAGAGGTTGAGAGAGGTAGAAAGAGAGGTAGAAAGAGGTAGAGAGAGAGGTAGCGAGAGAGGTAGAGGGAGAGGTAGAGGTATAGAGAGGTAGAGGTAGAGAGCGGTAGAGAGAGAGGTAGCGAGATAGAGAGAGAGAGGTAGAGGGAGGTAGAGAAAGGTAGAGAGAGAGGTAGAAGTAGAGAGAGAGGTAGAAGTAGAGAGAGAGGTAGAGAGAGATAGAGCGAGGTAGAGAGATGTAGAGAGAGGTAGAGAAAGGTAGAGGTAGAGGTAGAGAGAGAGGTAGCGAGAGAGGTAGAGGGAGAGGTAGAGGTAGAGATAGGTAGAGAGAGAGGTAGAGAGAGGTAGAGAGAGAGGTAGAGGTAGCGAGAGAGGTAGAGGGAGAGGTAGAGAGAGGTAGAGAGAGGTAGAGAGAGAGGTAGAGAGAGAGGTAGCGAGAGAGGTAGAGGGAGAGGTAGAGGTAGAGAGAGGTAGAGAGAGAGGTAGAGAGAGGTAGAGGTAGAGAGAGAGGTAGAGAGAGGTAGAGAGAGAGGTAGAGAGAGGTAGAGAGAGAGGTAGAGAGAGAGGTAGAGAGAGGTAGAGAGAGAGGTAGCGAGAGAGGTAGAGGGAGAGGTAGAGGTAGAGAGAGGTAGAGAGAGAGGTAGAGAGAGAGGTAGAGGTTGAGAGAGGTAGAAAGAGAGGTAGAAAGAGGTAGAGAGAGAGGTAGCGAGAGAGGTAGAGGGAGAGGTAGAGGTATAGAGAGGTAGAGGTAGAGAGCGGTAGAGAGAGAGGTAGCGAGATAGAGAGAGAGAGGTAGAGGGAGGTAGAGAAAGGTAGAGAGAGAGGTAGAGTAGAGAGAGAGGTAGAAGTAGAGAGAGAGGTAGAGAGAGATAGAGCGAGGTAGAGAGATGTAGAGAGAGGTAGAGAAAGGTAGAGGTAGAGGTAGAGAGAGAGGTAGCGAGAGAGGTAGAGGGAGAGGTAGAGGTAGAGATAGGTAGAGAGAGAGGTAGAGAGAGGTAGAGAGAGAGGTAGAGGTAGCGAGAGAGGTAGAGGGAGAGGTAGAGAGAGGTAGAGAGAGGTAGAGAGAGAGGTAGAGAGAGAGGTAGAGAGAGAGGTAGAGAGAGGTAGAGAGAGGTAGAGAGAGAGGTAGAGAGAGAGGTAGCGAGAGAGGTAGAGGGAGAGGTAGAGGTAGAGAGAGGTAGAGAGAGAGAGGTAGAGAGAGATAGAGAGAGAGGTAGAGGTAGCGAGAGAGGTAGAGGGAGAAGTAGAGGTATAGAGAGGTAGAGGAAGAGAGAGGTAGAGGTAGAGAGAGGTAGAGAGAGAGGTAGAGAGAGGTAGAGAGAGGTAGAGGTAGAGAGAGAGGTAGAGAGAGGTAGAGAGAGAGGTAGAGAGAGAGGTAGAGAGAGGTAGAGAGAGGTAGAGAGAGGTAGAGAGAGGTAGAGAGAGGTAGCGAGAGAGGTAGAGAGAGAGGTAGAGAGAGGTAGAGGTTGAGAGAGGTAGAAAGAGAGGTAGAAAGAGGTAGAGAGAGAGGTAGAGAGAGGTAGAGGTAGCGAGAGAGGTAGAGGGAGAGGTAGAGGTATAGAGAGGTAGAGAGCGGTAGAGAGAGAGGTAGCGAGATAGAGATAGAGAGGTAGAGGGAGGTAGAGAAAGGTAGAGAGAGAGAGGTAGAGAGAGAGGTAGCGAGATAGAGATAGAGAGGTAGAGGAAGAGAGAGGTAGAGGTAGAGAGAGGTAGAGAGAGAGGTAGAGAGAGGTAGAGAGAGGTAGAGGTAGAGAGAGAGGTAGAGAGAGGTAGAGAGAGAGGTAGAGAGAGAGGTAGAGAGAGGTAGAGAGAGGTAGAGAGAGGTAGAGAGAGGTAGCGAGAGAGGTAGAGAGAGAGGTAGAGAGAGGTAGAGGTTGAGAGAGGTAGAAAGAGAGGGTAGAAAGAGGTAGAGAGAGAGGTAGAGAGAGGTAGAGGTAGCGAGAGAGGTAGAGGGAGAGGTAGAGGTATAGAGAGGTAGAGAGCGGTAGAGAGAGAGGTAGCGAGATAGAGATAGAGAGGTAGAGGGAGGTAGAGAAAGGTAGAGAGAGAGAGAGGTAGAGAGAGAGGTAGCGAGATAGAGATAGAGAGGTAGAGGGAGGTAGAGAAAGGTAGAGAGAGAGAGAGGTAGAGAGAGAGGTAGAGAGAGATGTAGAGAGAGGTAGAGAGAGATAGAGCGAGGTAGAGAGATGTAGAGAGAGGTAGAGAAAGGTAGAGGTAGAGAGAGGTAGAGAGAGAGGTAGAGAGAGGTAAAGAGAGGTAGAGAGAGGTAGAGAGAGAGGTAGCGAGAGAGGTAGCGAGAGAGGTAGAGGGAGAGGTAGAGGTAGAGAGAGGTAGAGAGAGAGGTAGAGAGAGGTAGAGAGAGAGGTAGAGGTAGCGAGAGAGGTAGAGGGAGAGGTAGAGGTAGAGAGAGGTAGAGAGAGGTAGAGAGAGAGGTAGCGAGAGAGGTAGAGGGAGAGGTAGAGGTAGAGAGAGGTAGAGAGAGAGGTAGAGAGAGGTAGAGAGAGAGGTAGAGGTAGCGAGAGAGGTAGAGGGAGAGGTAGAGGTAGAGAGAGGTAGAGAGAGGTAGAGGTAGAGAGAGAGGTAGAGAGAGGGAGAGAGAGAGGTAGAGAGAGGTAGAGAGAGGTAGAGAGAGAGGTAGCGAGAGAGGTAGAGGGAGAGGTAGAGGTAGAGAGAGGTAGAGAGAGAGGTAGAGAGAGGTAGAGAGAGAGGTAGAGGTAGCGAGAGAGGTAGAGGGAGAGGTAGAGAGAGGTAGAGGTAGAGAGAGGTAGAGAGAGGTAGAGAGAGAGGTAGAGAGAGGTAGAGAGAGAGGTAGAGAGAGAGATAGAGAGAGGTAGAGAGGAAGAGGTAGAGAGAGAGGTAGAGAGGTAGAGAGAAAGCTAGAGAGAGGTAGAGGTAGAGAGAGGTAGAGCGAGAGAGAGGTAGAGGTAGAGAGAGGTAGAGAGAGGTAGAGAGAGGTAGGGAGAGGTAGAGGGAGAGGTAGAGAGAGTTAGAGAGAGGTAGAGAGAGAGGTATTGAGAGGTAGAGAGAGGAGGTAGAGGTAGAGAGAGAGGTAGAGAGAGAGGTAGAGAGGTAGAGAGGTAGAGAGAGAGGTAGAGAGAGGTAGAGAGAGGAGGTAGAGGTAGAGAGAGAGGTAGAGAGAGAGGTAGAGAGGTAGAGAGGTAGGGAGAGAGGTAGAGAGAGGTAGAGAGAGGAGGTAGAGGTAGAGAGAGAGGTAGAGAGGTAGAGAGGTAGAGAGAGGTAGAGAGAGGAGGTAGAGGTAGAGAGAGAGGTAGAGAGGTAGAGAGGTAGAGAGGTAGAGAGGTAGAGAGGTAGGGAGAGAGGTAGAGAGAGAGGTAGAGAGAGAGGTAGAGAGGTAGGGAGAGAGGTAGAGAGAGGAGGTAGAGAGAGAGGAGAGAGGTAGAGAGGTAGGGAGAGAGGTAGAGAGAGAGGTAGAGAGAGGAGGTAGAGGTAGAGAGAGAGGTAGAGAGAGGTAGAGAGAGGTAGAGAGAGGAGGTAGAGGTAGAGAGAGAGGTAGAGAGGTAGAGAGGTAGAGAGGTAGAGAGGTAGAGAGGTAGAGAGGTAGAGAGGTAGAGAGGTAGAGAGGTAGAGAGGTAGGGAGAGAGGTAGAGAGAGAGGTAGAGAGAGGTAGAGAAAGAGGTAGAGAGAGGTAGAGAGAGGAGGGAGAGAGGTAGAGAGAGAGGTAGAGAGGTAGAGAGAGGAGGTAGAGAGAGAGTAGAGAGAGAGGTAGAGAGGTAGGGAGAGAGGTAGAGAGAGAGGTAGAGAGGTAGAGAGAGGAGGTAGAGAGAGAGGTAGAGAGGTAGGGAGAGAGGTAGAGAGAGGTAGAGAGGTAGAGAGGTAGAGAGAGAGGTAGAGAGGTAGGGAGAGAGGTAGAGGGAGAGAGGTAGAGAGAGGAGGTAGAGAGAGAGGTAGAGAGGTAGAGAGGTAGGGAGAGAGGTAGAGAGAGAGGTAGAGAGAGAGGTAGAGAGGTAGGGAGAGAGTTAGAGAGAGAGGTAGAGAGGTAGAGAGAGGTAGAGAGGTAGAGAGAGGAGGTAGAGAGAGAGGTAGAGAGGTAGAGAGGTAGGGAGAGAGGTAGAGAGGTAGAGAGGTAGGGAGAGAGGTAGAGAGAGAGGTAGAGAGAGAGGTAGAGAGAGAGGTAGAGAGGTAGAGAGAGGAGGTAGAGAGAGAGGTAGAGAGGTAGAGAGGTAGGGAGAGAGGTAGAGAGAGAGGTAGAGAGAGGTAGGGAGAGAGGTAGAGAGAGAGGTAGAGAGGTAGAGAGAGAGGTAGAGAGAGGAGGTAGAGAGAGAGGTAGAGAGGTAGAGAGGTAGGGAGAGAGGTAGAGAGAGAGGTAGAGAGAGGAGGTAGAGAGAGAGGTAGAGAGGTAGAGAGGTAGAGAGAGGTAGAGAGAGGAGGTAGAGGTAGAGAGAGAGGTAGAGAGAGAGGTAGAGAGGTAGGGAGAGAGGTAGAGAGGTAGAGAGAGAGGTAGAGAGGTAGAGAGGTAGGGAGAGAGGTAGAGAGAGAGGTAGAGAGGTAGAGAGGTAGGGAGAGAGGTAGAGAGGTAGGGAGAGAGGTAGAGAGAGGTAGAGAGGTAGAGAGGTAGGGAGAGAGGTAGAGAGAGAGGTAGAGAGGTAGAGAGAGAGGTAGAGAGAGAGGTAGAGAGGTAGAGAGGTAGGGAGAGAGGTAGAGAGAGGTAGAGAGAGAGGGTAGAGAGGTAGAGAGGTAGGGAGAGAGGTAGAGAGAGGTAGAGAGAGAGGTAGAGAGGTAGAGAGGTAGAGAGAGGAGGTAGAGAGAGAGGTAGAGAGGTAGAGAGGTAGGGAGAGAGGTAGAGAGAGAGGTAGACAGGTAGAGAGGTAGGGAGAGAGGTAGAGAGAGGTAGAGAGAGAGGTAGAGAGGTAGAGAGAGAGGTAGAGAGAGAGGTAGAGAGGTAGAGAGGTAGGGAGAGAGGTAGAGAGAGAGGTAGACAGGTAGAGAGGTAGGGAGAGAGGTAGAGAGAGAGGTAGAGAGGTAGAGAGGTAGGGAGAGAGGTAGAGAGAGAGGTAGAGAGGTAGAGAGGTAGGGAGAGAGGTAGAGAGAGAGGTAGAGAGAGGAGGTAGAGAGAGAGGTAGAGAGTTAGAGAGGTAGAGAGAGAGGTAGACAGGTAGAGAGAGAGGTAGAGAGAGGAGGTAGAGAGAGAGGTAGAGAGGTAGAGAGGTAGGGAGAGAGGTAGACAGGTAGAGAGGTAGGGAGAGAGAGGAGGTAGAGAGAGAGGTAGAGAGGTAGAGAGGTAGGGAGAGAGGTAGACAGGTAGAGAGGTAGGGAGAGAGGTAGAGAGGTAGAGAGAGAGGTAGACAGGTAGAGAGAGAGGTAGAGAGAGGAGGTAGAGAGAGAGGTAGAGAGGTAGAGAGATAGGGAGAGAGGTAGACAGGTAGAGAGGTAGGGAGAGAGGTAGACAGGTAGAGAGCAAGAGAAATAAAGAGAGAGCAGATATATAGAGAGAGAATCCATGTTCCCGCTACAGAGGGGACTAGACTCCCAGACTCCGTGGGGAGAGTGTGAAGACTGCTAAAAACACGATACAAATAGCCACAGAAACCAAAGACTATCTAAAAAGGACAAAGGAGGAGAGGAAGGAGCAGGGGCCCCAGTGTCAACCACTGCCTTCAACAAATAAAATCAACATCTTCCATTTTTTTTAAAGCTGTACAAAAAACACAAAGCAAACGCTAGTAAGTGTGAATCATTGCTTACAACAAAGCAAGTGTTGACATTACTAATGCAATAGATGACACATTTTGTGATTTCCGCTTCCTCATTCAAAAATGGCTTAATGGCACAAGGTCAATAGGTTTTTAGCCTTGGTGTGTGTGTGTGTGTGTGTGTGTGTGTGTGTGTGTGTGTGTGTGTGTGTGTGTGTGTGTGTGTGTGTGCGCGTGCTTGCATGAGGGGTGATGAACACTTCCGTCCAGTAAACATGATTCAGACATTAGGATTGTGAATTGTGACACTGCAAACCTCATTGTTGGTGTGGTGGTCTGCCTATCTCCTCTTTCCATTAGTCACATAATTGATCAAGACCATATCAGGCCTCCTGTCACCTGATTTATGATTTATGGTAGTCATCACATTTACTCTGCAGTTGAGGCTCATTTAATGCTTCTATTAAACTGGCTCCCTTGTAGGCCAATGATTCCCACGAAGCCTTGTAAAATCATAAAAATTGTGCTGACTTTGCACGCTATATTAGTTGAGGAGAAGGCTTGACTTTTAACAGTGTGGGAGCAATGAATTAAATTGTATAAATTACTTTCACAATTACCAACAGAATCACCATTAAAGATTGATGAAACAACAGTGAGGTAATGAATGGAGTGCCAGTCATGTTTAAAGTCACCTAGTTATTATTCAGCAGGAATACATTATGTATTATGTGTCACTCACTTGGCTTGAGTCCTGGACTGAATTTGAAAGCAGTCACATATATTTCCACACCCATCTCTCTCCCCAAGACAAGCACAGTTGCACCTGTGAGCTCAGCTCTGTCAAACAACATGGCAGGTGGAATGCAATGTTGTAATAAATACATAAGCAGATCTAACCATCTCCCTTTAGATACATTCTATTGAGAGAAAAAATCAGAAGTCAATCACACACCGTATTGAATCAGACGCTGGTATTGTAGTGTACACCTTTTTTTATTTTGTTGTTGTTGTTATCCTATGTTCATTTGCACACCTTTGGGTTACTGTGGGTACAGTTGTCGGTTTATACTGACCATCAGGTGTCAGAAGGCTATATACCATCATGCAGAATGTGGCTATGCGCTGATTCTGTTGCCAAGGAGAGAAGTGAGGTGGGTATTTCTTGAATGACTAAGATAATTTTTTCTCACCAAATATAACCACTTTATATGAAATCATTTTTTGTTTTTATTCGGGTGACTTCAATATGCATTTCGTGCAAGACAGAAGGCAACAATATCTGACATTTTAGTTTGCGTTGACTTCAAAGCCTAAAACCATTTTATAACTCCTTTCAGATACCATTCCAGATAATAGAAAGAACATCCACCAAGTACTCCTCTGATCAACAGTCTACCAAATCTCCAATGAATTGTAAAATAAAACACATACATAATCTAACTGCCCATGGCATGACCAGCGAAATGAGAAGCCTGTTACATAGTCTATCATATAAAGTGTATATCATCATTATCCATCGTTAAAACTGTACGGAGTAAAGTAAAAAATAAGGATCCAAATCTGAAGAACCTCTAAATGCAAGAGTTGAACTGTACAATATTTTATAGTGCACCATTAGTTCTCAATATTAAACACAGATAACTCCACGACACAATGAGTTTGATACCATGTGAAATTCCATAAAGAATTTAAAGAACTTACCATCAATTTGCAAGTACAATAATCCACCAACAAGGATGAGCGCTAGCGGACCCATACTTGCATATTAAACATCCACGGATTGTGCGCAAATCCTTGGATTTTGCAGTGAAAATATGTCCAAACAGCAGCAAATGTACTTATTTTAATAGTTCGAGTTTTATATAGGTCCTAGTTACTGACTAAAGCCAGTTGTGATGTTCAATAATTTAGAGGATTCATTGTAGCCTGCTCGTTGGAGCCCGGGATCGATTCATGTCCACAGCCGTAAGAACCAAATCAGTCTCTCGCGATCATCTGAAATTCCAGCTGTTTGTCCCACGAGTTAACTTGCAATGGTCATGTCTATTTTTCCAATAAGTACGAAACTATACAATATCATATTACAACCTAAAAGAAAATATAAATTGTGTATACTGGGTTCAAGAGAAACGCCTCCAATCATGTAGTTGCAGTCTTGGTTTCGGCTCCTTGAGACGCGTCTCATGGACGGACGGACACCTTGTAAATCTTCACCGATGTCTCTCCACCGTTCCTCATCAATACATAGATAGCCAAGTCTAAATGTTTATGCACAAACCCCAAAACCCCATGTACTTCAGTCCATAAGCAAATGTTTACATTTAATTGGGAACCCGCTGCCCAAGATCACATGTGCCTAGCCTGTGCCTAAGCACTGTAAATGTACAGTCAAGTCAGTTGAACAGCCTATTGGTTTGTGTATAGCGCTACCACTAGGAGCCCATGGTCTATGCTCACTCCGCACAGCCTCAGCGCCGACTGACACATACACCAACCAAGTATCCGGAGGGGGAGGAGAAAGGCAGGGAGGGAGGGAGATAGAAGGCTGGATGTAGGAGCGTAGACGGAGTGCGCTCCAGCGTGCATTGGCCAAAGTCATATTGTTGTAACTGACTATGAAGTTCATACGAAGTAGACCCGTGCCACAGGTATGCTGCTACATACCACTGTAGTAACTTTGAAGCACTAGGGTCATTCTGTCCTTGACCCACCGGAAGTAGCCTAGTCAAAAATGTGATTTCCTGTGAGATATATGTTTCCAAGATAACTGAAATGTCAGCCTGTTTTGGTGGGTAACATCCCCAATTGGTAAATAATTTAATTTAGTTAAGGACAAATTCTTATTTACAATGACAGCCTCGGATCAGATTTCTACCTTATCAGCTCTGGGATTCAATCTAGCAACCTTTCAGGTTACTGGCCCAATGCTCTAACCACTGGGCTACCTGCCGCCTTAATAGACCAGTAGGAAAGAGAGTTCTCAACCTCTCTGCCAATAACAGCTAGTTTTCAACCCCCCCTCCCCCACCACCAGTCAAGTAGAAACATTCTTGCTTTAGAAATGTCAAAATGTTTTTGTTTTTGACCATAAAAAAATCACAGCAAGTTACTTAATTGTTACCCATAAATTATTTGATATCGAGATAAAAACGGCTGCATTTGGACCTTTAATAAGTGCTTCCTAAAATATGTAGGCCTAAATGATCAAACACTGCAATTTTTCAGGTAGCTTCATCATACGATCGTGCATAAAACTAAAAGCCTACTTTTCAGTATGAAATATATATATATATATATATATATATTTCTGTGCCCAGACATAATTGCATTTCTGTGTTCATAGACAGCATATCGAGGTGGATCTTATAATTCTGTGTGTCATTGATATTTGATGTGGGTGGCATGAATGTGTCGGACAGTGAGTGGCAGCGCACCAATGATTGCGCCATTAGTCATCTGTTTGCTGTGGCGCGCGGTGCGCACGTACATTAAACATGCATGGCGCAAGAAGATTGTCAAAAGAACAATATATTCAGAGACAAGCACAATTATAAATTTGACCTCATGAGCTAATATTGACCGATAATAATTAGATTTGGGATTATTGGTGATGAAAAACTTAGATAAACGAACAAGCAGTCCCTCCATATGGAATGCAGAGGGAGGCTGGGCTGCAGGTATAAACATTCAGCCAGTCTATGGCTCAACACATTATTATATCCTACTGTAGCCTAGTGTAGGCTATAAGAGGGGGCTCAATTCATAAAATATTTTAAACAGAAAAAGTAGATTTGTGGAACATAGCCATCAACAAAAAGGCTAAATTAAAGAAGATTCGAGCCTATGCACGCAGCGCTGTTCAATCTCGAAGTTTCGGGAATGTTTTAAACTTTATGTTTACAGTGGTATAGCGTGATTTAAACATAATTCAATACAATTCCAATGCAAGAACACCTAAAAATTGTATCCCTCGCCGATTTCAACTGCCCCCTTAGTCACTTAATCCTGGCGCCGGGTCTGGCGTTCTTCATCCCCAGGATACTGGACAGAGACGTACAGGAGACGCACCCGACTGTAGACCTCTCGTACTAGACAGGCTCTTACTGTGTGAGCTCTGGGCTCCCCCTAATGGCAGTAATCATCATGACAACCCACTAACCCTGATTCCAGCATATCAACAGTATTCTGTGGAAAAGGTCTGTGCTATCTGCAATGAGCAGCATACTGAAGGGGAAGCCTACACTCTGTAAGTAGCCTATCCTATATGAATGTAATTCCCTCTAGGCTATACATGTATTATAAACAAACACTGGTTACAGTTTACCATACATTTTACTTAGATTTGGTTGAAAATAGGCCTATGACAGGCCTATGGAGCAAACCAACACAGCATTAAGGGGGCTTGACACCGAGTAGTTGGCCTAGCACTAGAAGGCTGGTGGCTGGTGTCTTTGAACCTGTACAGACAACACTCTACAGGGTCTACACTGTGGCAGTGGGTGATGTCTTTGAACCTGTACAGACAACACTCTACAGGGTCTACACTGTGGCAGTGGGTGATGTCTTTGAACCTGTACAGACAACACTCTACAGGGTCTACACTGTGGCAGTGGGTGATGTCTTTGAACCTGTACAGACAACACTCTACAGGGTCTACACTGTGGCAGTGGGTGGTGTCTTTGAACCTGTACAGACAACACTCTACACTCTCTACAGGGTCTACACTGTGGCAGTGGGTGGTGTCTTTGAACCTGTACAGACAACACTCTACAGGGTCTACACTGTGGCAGTGGGTGGTGTCTTTGAACCTGTACAGACAACACTCTACAGGGTCTACACTGTGGCAGTGGGTGGTGTCTTTGAACCTGTACAGACAACACTCTCTACAGGGTCTACACCTACACTGTGGCAGTGGGTGGTGTCTTTGAACCTGTACAGACAACACTCTCTACAGGGTCTACACTGTTGCAGTGGGTGGTGTCTTTGAACCTGTACAGACAACACTCTCTACAGGGTCTACACTGTGGCAGTGGGTGGTGTCTTTGAACCTGTACAGAAAAAACTCTACAGGGTCTACACTGTGGCAGTGGGTGGTGTCGTTGAACCTGTACAGACAACACTCTACACTCTACAGGGTCTACACTGTGGCAGTGGCTGGTGTCTTTGAACCTGTACAGACAACACTCTCTACACTCTCTACAGGGTCTACACTGTGGCAGTGGCTGGTGACTTTGAACCTGTACAGACAACACTCTCTACAGGGTCTACACTGTGGCAGTGGGTGGTGTCTTTGAACCTGTACAGACAACACTCTACACTCTACAGGGTCTACACTGTGGCAGTGGCTGGTGTCATTGAACCTGTACAGACAACACTCTCTACACTCTCTACAGGGTCTACACTGTGGCAGTGGGTGGTGTCTTTGAACCTGTACAGACAACACTCTCTACAGGGTCTACACTGTGGCAGTGGGTGGTGTCTTTGAACCTGTAAAGACAACACTCTACAGGGTCTACACTGTTGCAGTGGGTGGTGTCTTTGAACCTGTACAGAAAAAAATCTACACTCTACAGGGTCTACACTGTGGCAGTGGGTGGTGTCTTTGAACCTGTACAGACAACACTCTACACTCTACAGGGTCTACACTGTGGCAGTGGCTGGTGTATTTGAACCTGTAAAGACAACACTCTACACTCTACAGGGTCTACACTGTGGCAGTGGGTGGTGTCTTTGAACCTGTACAGACAACACTCTCTACAGGGTCTACACTACAGGGTCTACACTGTGGCAGTGGTTGGTGTCTTTGAACCTGTACAGACAACACTCTCTACAGGGTCTACACCGTGGCAGTGGTTGGTGTCTTTGAACCTGTACAGACAACACTCTCCAGGGTCTACACTGTGGCAGTGGCTGGTGTCTTTGAACCTGTACAGACAACACTCTCTACTGGGTCTACACTGTGGCAGTGGCTGGTGTCTTTAAACCTGTACAGACAACACTCTCTACTGGGTCTACACTGTGGCAGTGGTTGGTGTCTTTAAACCTGTACAGACAACACTCTCCAGGGTCTACACTGTGGCAGTGGTTGGTGTCTTTAAACCTGTACAGACAACACTCTCTACTGGGTCTACACTGTGGCAGTGGCTGGTGTCTTTAAACCTGTACAGACAACACTCTCCAGGGTCTACACTGTGGCAGTGGGTGGTGTCTTTGAACCTGTACAGACAACACTCTCTACAGGGTCTACACCTACACTGTGGCAGTGGGTGGTGTCTTTGAACCTGTACAGACAACACTCTCCAGGGTCTACACCGTGGCAGTGGCTGGTGTCTTTGAACCTGTACAGACAACACTCTCTACTGGGTCTACACTGTGGCAGTGGCTGGTGTCTTTGAACCTGTACAGACAACACTCTCTACTGGGTCTACACTGTGGCAGTGGCTGGTGTCTTTGAACCTGTACAGACAACACTCTCTACTGGGTCTACACTGTGGCAGCCCTCTAGGTTGGAATGCCCCTTTTCAAATTCTACATCAAAGACAAGTATACAACCAAGCTCATAAGAAAATGTAACTTCTATAACCAGTGGCTGAATCACACAGAGCCACACATAGTGTACACACACAGGTTTACAGACCCACACATTCAGCATACTGGGATCCATTTCTATTGGCTTGAATAAAAGCTTTAGCTGTACATGGTCTTTCTCATCTTTGTTTGTTTGTCAGGCTGCATGTTAGCGCTTGCCCTATAACCGCCTTGCTTGAATTGCAACATGTTGTAAGTTTGCTAGTTCTCTCCCACTGCAGGCAGTGCTGTCAGCAGGCCAGACATAGTGATTTGTCTTCATATTTTAACGTTGGTGAGCTGCATGCAAATGCTCCCTCTTTTCTCAGTGCCTCTACTCCTTCCCTCCTTCCTAAATGTCTATGGCACACACAAACATACACACACTCACACAAACCACACACACACACACACACACACACACACACACACACACACACACACACACACACACACACACACACACACACACACACACACACACACACACACACACACACACACACACACACACACACACACACACACACACCAGGGTTTCAGTTTGTAGAAAAGCCAATAAATAAAATTGGTGCCAGCCAATTGTCCGGGAGAAGAAGAAAAAATCCCATTGTGAAATAATGTTTATTATCCTCTTCATTGATGGAAATACCAGTCCATGGAAATACATTTGACTGGTCATGCTTATCGGTCTATAGGTTAATTTGCATAATATAGTGGAATTAAATTGTCTATAGGTAATTTGCATAATATAGTGGAATTAAATTGGTACTTGTGTACAATATATTCGTTATGTATCTTATTTAGGCGTACAGCATACAGATACAGAGAGTTTGAGCAGAGAATCTGTCAGACAGTGTGAGAGCTCCTGCTACAGCATCTCAAACAGCAAATACATAGGCAATGGAAGGCAGGCTTCATCAGTGCATCACACACCTCTTTGCTATGAGCTGGAGGCAGTATGCATTTTAAAAACACCTACTTAATTGTTTGAAACCTAAACGTTTTACTATATATTATGAGGCATGTCTTACCTTGCTTCAAAGTAGCCATGCCAAAATCAGATCATATCTGTGGAGGCAATTGTTTTATATCAACTTTTTTTCATTGTCCACTAGCTAAAAGGCACAAACATAGTCATATTAGCAACCCATGCTAGATGTTGCATATTAGATCTTTATACATTTCCTATTGGAAATCCTGACACACACACACACACACTCTCTCACACACACACACACACACACACACACACACACACACACACACACACACACACACACACACACACACACACACACACACACACACACACACACACACACACACACACACACACACACACAGAAAGCGAGAGAAAGAGAGAGCGCGTGCGAGAGAGAGAAATAAAGAAATAGAGAGAGGGAGAGGGATAAAGAGAGAAAGATAAAGAGAGAGAGACACACAGAGAGAGAGAGAAAGAAATAGAGGGAGAAATAAAGAGAGAGATAAAGAGAGAGAGAGAGAGAGAGAGAGAGAGAGAGCAGTAATGTGTTGTACCGTATAGGTGAAAGTAGGTCGACAACGAAAGGAAAAGAGTTGGAGAAATGTCTTTATTGATGGAGAAGTAAAGGATATAATTGTCTCCCCCTCTCCATCCCTTTATCCCCTGTCTTCAATCTGCCCACTGTATCTCTGGATCTTTAGCAGAGGCCTACTCCCCAGGGTGCTAAATATCGGACCAAAGTGGATTTATTTTAATTAAAAGCGAGGGGATGTTTACTCAGGGCCAGGCCTGCTATGTGAAAATGAGACATTGAGTCTGAGCACAAAGCCAGGGTCTGATAAGTTATGGGCAGCCTGGTAGGAGCTGATCCAACACTCCCCTCGAGGAGGAACATCCCGCTTTTTTAATTAAGTTGGCATTGACAAAGGTGCAAACTGATGGGCTTTTGCAAAGTGACAACATTCTTTATGTTCCAGTGGCCACTGAGATCCTGAGCAGCTATTGCATTCGCACACTAACAGAGATTCTGTTTCTAAAGTGTTAACACAATGTTTACTATCTTGAGAGTTGTGACTAAGGACATCTACGTGTTGGTCCATCACAAAACTGACGCTGATATTATTCACTTGATTCATGCATTTGTTTTTGTTGCACTGCATGTAATTGCTCTATTAGCAAACTGACCTTAGAACAGGTCATGAAATGAGAAGTGAATCTGCTAACGCATTTACAAAGAATAAAAGGGGATGGAGGAAATTGCAGTGAGCGCAACATCCAGGTGATTGTTATTCAGCATTAGAGAGGAGAACTCACAGTGTGAAAACAGAGGACAACACATCCTAGTGAACCGTGCAGGCAGGCAGCAACACAACACATCCTAGTGAACCGTGCAGGCAGGCTGCAACACAACACATCCTAGTGAACCATGCAGGCAGGCTGCAACACAACACATCCTAGTGAACCGTGCAGGTAGGCTGCAACACAACACATCCTAGTGAACCATGCAGGCAGGCTGCAACACAACACATCCTAGTGACCGTGCAGGCAGGCTGCAACACAACACATCCTAGTGAACCGTGCAGGCAGGCTGCAACACAACACATCCTAGTGAACCATGCAGGCAGGCTGCAACACAACACATCCTAGTGAACCGTGCAGGTAGGCTGCAACACAACACATCCTAGTGAACCGTGCAGGCAGGCTGCAACACAACACATCCTAGTGAACCATGCAGGCAGGCTGCAACACAACACATCCTAGTGAACCATGCAGGCAGGCTGCAACACAACACATCCTAGTGAACCATGCAGGCAGGCTGCAACACAACACATCCTAGTGTACTGTGCAGGCAGGCTGCAACACAACACATCCTAGTGAACCGTGCAGGCAGGCTGCAACACAACACATCCTTGTGTACTGTGCAGGTAGGCTGCAACACAACACATCCTAGTGAACCGTGCAGGCAGGCTGCAACACAACATATCCTAGTGAACCGTGCAGGCAGGCTGCAACACAACACATCCTAGTGAACCATGCAGGCAGGCTGCAACACAACACATCCTAGTGAACCATGCAGGCAGGCTGCAACACAACACATCCTAGTGAACCATGCAGGCAGGCTGCAACACAACACATCCTAGTGAACCGTGCAGGTAGGCTGCAACACAACACATCCTAGTGAACCGTGCAGGCAGGCTGCAACACAACACATCCTAGTGAACCATGCAGGCAGGCTGCAACACAACACATCCTAGTGAACCATGCAGGCAGGCTGCAACACAACACATCCTAGTGAACCATGCAGGCAGGCTGCAACACAACACATCCTAGTGTACTGTGCAGGCAGGCTGCAACACAACACATCCTAGTGAACCGTGCAGGCAGGCTGCAACACAACACATCCTTGTGTACTGTGCAGGTAGGCTGCAACACAACACATCCTAGTGAACCGTGCAGGCAGGCTGCAACACAACATATCCTAGTGAACCGTGCAGGCAGGCTGCAACACAACACATCCTAGTGAACCATGCAGGCAGGCTGCAACACAACACATCCTAGTGAACCATGCAGGCAGGCTGCAACACAACACATCCTAGTGTACCGTGCAGGCAGGCTGCAACACAACACATCCTAGTGAACCGTGCAGGCAGGCTGCAACACAACACATCCTAGTGAACCGTGCAGACAGGCTGCAACACAACACATCCTTGTGAACCGTGCAGGCAGGCTGCAACACAACACATCCTAGTGAACCATGCAGGTAGGCTGCAACACAACACATCCTAGTGAACCGTGCAGGCAGGTTGCAACACAACATATCCTAGTGAACCGTGCAGGCAGGCTGCAACACAACACATCCTAGTGAACCATGCAGGCAGGCTGCAACACAACACATCCTAGTGTACCGTGCAGGCAGGCTGCAACACAACACATCCTAGTGAACCGTGCAGGCAGGCTGCAACACAACACATCCTAGTGAACCGTGCAGACAGGCTGCAACACAACACATCCTTGTGTACCGTGCAGGCAGGCTGCAACACAACACATCCTAGTGAACCATGCAGGCAGGCTGCAACACAACACATCCTTGTGTACCGTGCAGGTAGGCTGCAACACAACACATCCTAGTGAACCGTGCAGGCAGGCTGCAACACAACATATCCTAGTGAACCGTGCAGGCAGGCTGCAACACAACACATCCTAGTGAACCGTGCAGGCAGGCTGCAACACAACACATCCTAGTGAACCGTGCAGGTAGGCTGCAACACAACACATCCTAGTGAACCGTGCAGGCAGGCTGCAACACAACACATCCTAGTGAACCATGCAGGCAGGCTGCAACACAACACATCCTAGTGAACCATGCAGGCAGGCTGCAACACAACACATCCTAGTGAACCATGCAGGCAGGCTGCAACACAACACATCCTAGTGAACCATGCAGGCAGGCTGCAACACAACACATCCTAGTGAACCGTGCAGGCAGGTTGCAACACAACACATCCTAGTGAACCATGCAGGCAGGCTGCAACACAACACATCCTAGTGAACCGTGCAGGCAGGCTGCAACACAACACATCCTAGTGAACCGTGCTGGCAGGCTGCAACACAACACATCCTAGTGAACCGTGCAGGTAGCGTGCAACACAACACATCCTAGTGAACCGTGTAGGTAGCGTGCAACACAACACATCCTAGTGAACCGTGCAGGCAGGCTGCAACACAACACATCGTAGTGAACCATGCAGGCAGGCTGCAACACAACACATCCTAGTGAACCGTGCAGACAGGCTGCAACACAACACATCCTAGTGAACTGTGCAGGTAGGCTGCAACACAACACATCCTAGTGAACCATGCAGGCAGGCTGCAACACAACACATCCTAGTGTACCGTGCAGGCAGGCTGCAACACAACACATCCTAGTGAACCGTGCAGGCAGCGTGCAACACAACACATCCTAGTGAACTGTGCAGGTAGGATGCAACAAAGAGTAAACAATACTACTCCTCTCCTCTCCTTTCCTCTCCCCTGCACACTGACAGCTGACTGCACACACCTGCCACATGCACAAATTAACCATTTATTTTGACCTAAACAAATCAAGCCTCTATTACTGTCAACTAATTTGTGCAATTATGTTTATTTAATTCGATGAAACCTAATAATCAATCAAACGCTTCCCTCCTTTTGTCTCTAGGCCATCTGGTGACAAAAGGTAGCATCCTCGGGCCAAGCTGAGGTCCGTCATTACAAAGACTCATTGGGATTTCTCATAATGATGGCATTTTCAAGTTGATTCTCAAAGTTCTCTGATAGTTGCTATGACCTCAGCTGGTCGTAAATAACTCTGAAGACTGTCCTTTATTTGATTGCGTGTATTACTTCCACCACCTGATAATACACTGTTTGTTTTGCACTGAATCAGTCTGTTAACTAATCTATCAGAGTACTCAAGAGCACGGTGTACATTGAGAGAATGGTTCAGGGTTAAATGATGAATCCCCCAGCAGATTCAGAGTGATACACACCCCTTGATTATCACGTCTTGTAATTATTCCTGCTAATGATGGAGGAGATCCAGCGGGCGTGTAAACAGGCTGCTCTCATCTTGTTGTTGTTGTTTTGTAATCAGGGAGGTATGTGTAGTTCAATAGGGGGCCTGCAGCTGTAGTAGGGTGGTATCTACAGTATGTAAAGTTAAGGACTGTAACGCAACACACACACACACACACACACACACACACACACACACACACACACACACACACACACACACACACACACAAACCAAGGAGGAGGAGAACCACTCTGGAAATCAATCACACTGCATTCTAATTGTATGTAAGCAAGTTGTATATCAAATGCAAACAAATGAATCAAACTCTGACAGCAAAGGAAAATAAATGCAGTGGCTTCAGGGCTGGAGAGAAATGGATAGTTCCCCCTCCAGTGTGGCTAAGAGAAGAAAGGCTTTTTAATTGTGTGTGGGGTCATAGGTTCAGGTAGCAACATCACTCATGGTCAGATCAGTGGTATTCAGCGAGCTCTTGGCTGGACATCGTTAATGGCGGAGGATCCCCTTGCTGGGTCTGGGGCCTGGTGTGTGGATTACAATTAATTACTGCATTGTTGGGTTTAGAACTTGCAAGAAAGACATTTCAGTGTATTTGTCCACGTGACAGTAAAAGGTGAAACTTGATTAGGGGGTGGGGGGTACGGAGGCAGTGGGGGATATGTGTCGAGCTGGGGTGATTAATGTAGATGTCAGCAGCGCTGCCTCCTCCACTTCTCCCCTGGCATCTGTAATGACACCTGGAGATGGCAAAATGGTTCTACCTGCAGCCCAGCCTCCCTCAGCAGGGCAGAATTCTTCCCAATGATCCTCCTCTGTCAGCAGTCCTGTCACCCGACCCGGTTCACCAGCCTTATAAATGAGCCCAGTCCTGTCACCCGACCCGGTTCACAGCCTTATAAATGGGCCCAGTCCTGTCACCCGACCCGGTTCACAGCCTGATAAAATGGGCCCAGTCCTGTCACCCGACCCGGTTCACAGCCTTATAAATGGGCCCAGTCCTGTCACCCGACCCGGTTCACAGCCTGATAAAATGGGCCCAGTCCTGTCACCCGACCCGGTTCACAGCCTTATAAATGGGCCCAGTCCTGTCACCCGACCCGGTTCACAGCCTTAT
The DNA here is from genome assembly GCF_901001165.1 of Salmo trutta. Classification (NCBI taxonomy): domain Eukaryota; kingdom Metazoa; phylum Chordata; class Actinopteri; order Salmoniformes; family Salmonidae; genus Salmo; species Salmo trutta. Next base: position 34,395,886 of record NC_042982.1, read on the forward strand.
AAATGGGCCCAGTCCTGTCACCCGACCCGGTTCACAGCCTTATAAATGGGCCCAGTCCTGTCACCTGACCCGGTTCACAGCCTTATAAATGGGCCCAGTCCTGTCACAAGTGGATATTAAGCTGTGCTCTGCCTTGCCGCACCTCTATCCAGCATGGAAACACACACTCACACACACACACACACACACACACACACACACACACACACACACACACACACACACACACACACACACACACACACACACACACACACACACACACAGATATATACTGTTATACACACACACACGCACACAGTAAAATCAAATCAAATTGTATTGGGCACATACACATGTTTAGCAGATGTTATTGCGGGTGTAGCGAAATGGTTGTGTTTCTAGCTCCACAGTGTTTACACACAAACACAGGGTAAAATCATCTCCATATTTTGCAGGCTCAACCAACCCTCCTTTAACATGACCAAAGGATCTGTCTATATGAATCTCTAGTTTCCTCTCCCTCCATCACTCTGTAACACATATGACTGATGTAACTAAATACAAAATATGTGGAGCAAGTCATGAACCTGTAGACATGATGCATTGTTTGGCAGAGCACTTCACTCAGCAGTGGGCAGGACACATGCTGCTAGAGGGGGCTTGAGACTGAAGGAGAAGGGCTGTCTCTGTAACCACTGTCCAGCTCTGTGATGACTGACTGCTGAGAGAAACATGGCAGTTTGAACAACTATAGACCCTTCCTGCAGCCTGAGACTGTAGCAGGCTCCTGCCAGGCCTCAAGTGGGAGTGTTTTTCCTGTTTGAGGCCATACCTCTTAAATGTGATATGGAGGAGAGAAAAATATAGATTTCTAAGCACCTCGGTTTCTAGGGGACAACATTACACACTTCAACACATCTGTTTTTATCCAGCCCAATAAAACAGAGAGAAAGAGAGAGAGGGATAGAGAGAGAGAGACATAAAGAGAGGAGAGAGACAAAGATAGGAGAGAGAGAGAGACATAAAGAGAGGGAGGGAGAAAAAGACATAAAGAGAGAGAGAGAGAGATAGAGAGAGAGAGAGGGAGAGAGAGAGAGAGAGAGAGAGAGAGAGAGAAAGAGAGAGAGAGAGAGAGAGAGAGAGAGACATAAAGAGCACAGAGCACAGGTAGGGTCCAAGTCTGTCAGCTACTCCCAGAGACACAGGTAGGGTCCCAGTCTCTCTGCTACTCCCAGAGACACAGGTAGGGTCCCAGTCTCTCTGCTACTACCAGAGACACAGGTAGGGTCCCAGTCTGATACTCCCAGAGAGAGGCTGATGGAGGAGGCCTGTTCGGGCCAGATTGAGCCAGGACGAGAGGGAGAGGTGAGCATTGAGGGGAGAAGACGGACACTTGGGATGAGTGTAGAGAGAAGTTCAGCTCAACAAGGTAGTGGACATGTAATGTATCACCCATGCTCTCTTCCTGTGCTAAAGACATGTTTCAGTGGCGGGACGAGGAGGGAGGATGGAGAGGTGCTATCACATGTTGTTCCTATCAGGATTACTGTGGTCCTATCAAATGCTGTTCCTATCAGGATTACTGTGGTGCTATCAAATGCTGTTCTTATCAGGATTACTGTGGTGCTATCACATGTTGTTCCTATCAGGATTACTGTGGTGCTATCACATGTTGTTCCTATCAGGATTACTGTGGTGCTATCACATGTTGTTCCTATCAGGATTACTGTGGAGACGTATCCTGGATCCTCTTTCACTTCAAATAACAAATATTTGTGTTCATGTGAAAATTACAGTAGGTATGTGATTTTATGGAGACTAGGAAATGCAACTAACAATATGGAAAACCAAAGCCCCCTATACAACCCACCAATGCGACCTGTACTCTCTCGTTGGCTGGCCTTCGCTTCATACTCGTCGCCAAACCCACTATCTCCAGGTCATCTACAAGTCTCTGCTAGGTAAAGCCCCGCCTTATGTCAGCTCACTGGTCACCATAGCAGCACCCACCTGTAGCAAGCGCTCCAGCAGGTATATTTCACTGGTCACCCCCAAAGCCAATTCCTCCTTTGGCCGCCTTTCCTTCCAGTTCTCTGCTGCCAATGACTGGAACGAACTGCAAAATCACTGAAGCTGGAGACTCATATCTCCCTCACTAACTTTAAGCACCAGCTGTCAGAGCAGCACACAGATCACTGCACCTGTACATAGCCCATCTGTAAATAGCCCATCCAACTCCCTCATCCCCATACTGTATTTATTTATTTATCTTGCTTCTTTGCACCCCAGTATCTCAACTTCCACATTCATCTTTTGCACACCTATCACTCCAGTGTTTAATTGCTATATTGTAATTACTTCGCTACCATGGCCTATTTATTGCCTTACCTCCCTTATCTTACCTCATTTGCACACACTGTGTATATACTTTTTGTACTGTATTATTGACTGTATGTTTGTTTATTCCATGTGTAACTCTGTGTTGTTGTTTGTGTCGCACTGCTTTGCTTTTTCTTGGCCAGGTCACAGTTGTAAATGAGAAATTGTTCTCAAATAGCCTACCTGGTTAAATAAAGGTGAAATTAAATAAAAATAAAAAATAAAAAACACTGGATTTGTAACGCCCTGGCCATAGAGAGGGTTTTTTTGTTCTTTATTTTGGTTAGGCCAGGGTGTTACATTGGGTGGGCATTCTATGTTCATTTTCTATGTTGTCTGTTTCATTGATTTTGGCCGTGTGGCTTCCAATCAGGCACAGCTGTTGTTGGTTGTTGCTGATTGGGAGTCACACATAAGTGCCTGTTTTTCCGTTGGGGTTTTGTGGGTAATTGTTTCTGTTACGTAATGCACCTGACAGTACTGTTTGGCTGTCAGTTTTCTCGTTTTTGTGTATAGTGTTCTTTCGTCCATTAAAATCAAGATGAACACTAACTCCGCTGCGCCTTGGTCTACTCTCTCTCCCGACAGCCGTTACAGGATTACAAAGGGAACATGAAACAGACAGATTTCTCAGGTAACTGTTTAGCGGTGGTGGTAGAGGAAACCAGACAGAGGCCTAATGTGATGAGATGGATGGTATCAGAGGCACCATGCGTCAGAGTCAGACTTAGACCAACACAGGTCAGCCTGCCAGAGGGAGAGGAGAGGAGAAGGCTATGACACACAAAAGAGGGGATCATTATACAGACAAATTCCACACTTCCGTGATGATGTCATTACTAAGGAGCTACTGTGTAATAATGTCTTGTCAAAGCCTTCCCAAGACATGTCAAGACACAATAACACCGGGACCTCTTCTACATTGAAGACTCTCGGCTGAACACACTGGGTCCTCCTTCACATTGAAGACCCATGGCATGAACACACTGGGTCCTCCTTCACATTGAAGACCCTGGGCAGAACACACTGGGTCCTCCTTCACATTGAAGACCCTGGGCTGAACACACTGGGTCCTTCTTCACATTGAAGACCCTGGGCAGAACACACTGGGTCCTCCTTCACATTGAAGACCCATGGCATGAACACACTGGGTCCTCCTTCACATTGAAGACCCTGGACAGAACACAATGGGTCCTCCTTCACATTGAAGACCCTGGGCTGAACACACTGGGTCCTCCTTCACATTGAAGACCCTGGGCAGAACACACTGGGTCCTCCTTCACATTGAAGACCCTGGGCAGAACACACTGGGTCCTCTTCCACATTGAAAACCCTGGACTGAACACACTGGGTCCTCTTCCACATTGAAGACCCTGGGCTGAACACACTGGGTCCTCTTCCACATTGAAGACCCTGGGCTGAACAGAGGGAAAGATTAAGCACATGCCCTAGTCTATTGGCCTTAGACCTTGTCAAGATCCATCTTCCCGCCTCTCTCTTTCACCTCCATCATCATTAACACAACATCCAAATCTGACCTATCTCACTCTCTCTGAGACCTTTCACATTTTTCTAAAAGGATCTGCTCTGGAGTCATGACTCTAAGACACAATATGGCAGACGACTGATCGAAGGCAGACTTTTCGACAGACTCAACAAATATGGGGATATCTTCCTGATTTATAGCACACAATCTTGTACTTTCACTAGGGGAGTTGAACACCCTGGAGGATGACAAGAGAACTAAAAGAGAGAAGGTTATTAGAAGGGAACCAATGGCAAGAATCCATATTTTGTATGTACAGAGGTATCAGGTATGACCCAAGCGCAGACTGTGTTGAAGTAACAATGTTAATTGCAACAAAAGTGTCAGGCAAATGACAGGTCAAGGCAGGTAGGGGTCAATAATCCAGAGTAGTGGCAAAGGAACAGGACGGCAGACAGGCTCAGGGTCAATGGCAAGCAGAGTGGTCAGGCAGGCGGGCTCAGAGTCAGGGCAGACAAAGGTCAAAACTAGGAGGACAAGAAAAAGAGAGACTGGGGAAAAACAGGAGTTGAGAAAACGCTGGTTGACTTGAACAAACAAGATGAACTAGCACAGACAGACAGAAAATACAGGTATAAATACCCAAGGGATAAGTGGGGAAGATGGGCGACACCTGGAGGGGGGTGGAGACAAGCACAAGGACAGGTGAAACAGATCAGGGCGTGACACAGAGGGTTTTGAGAGTGGGTCAGTCACAGACTTCCCATCTCCACACAATAATCCCCTTCAGACATCTGTGCTTTCTCATCAATCTGTTTGAAGCAGATACACATTCTTCAGCTCACTGTCTGGTGGTCCTCTCCTCCTTCCAAAAATAACTCTGGGCTTTCCATGCTGTTAAATGTCCCGTAGCGCTGCCTCTGCCGGTGATGGGATCCTCAGCCCTAGCCCCAGCCTCAGCCTGCAGCCCCAACCCCAGCCTCAGCCAGGTCCTGTATAGCCAAACTGTTTTACACCTGTGAGTCAGACAGGTAGGCTGCAGACTTCATTACCCCTGGCTGCTGTAATGACAGAGACCAGAGAGACTGAGAGGCCCTGGCTTCTGTACAACGGCTCAATAATTCACACCTGAGCAGAGCACAGGAACTCCCCAAGGCACACTGGAGGTATGCTGCAGCGTCTGTCTGTCCTCGGGTATCCAGGGAACCCAATCCAGACAGGTACGTCATGCTGCATTGGGAGGGGGACTGGGACTCCCCCTCAACCGGCACCCCTCCTCTCCTCTCCCCCTCTTTTCCACATCGTAAAAATAGGCTCTCAAAATGGCTCTGACACTGGGTGCAGGAAATCCAAACATCAACAAAAACGGGTCATCTGTCCAGCTCCATCCCCCCGTTCTCTCCTCTTAACATCTCATACCCCTCCTGCTCTTTCTCTCTTTCAGTCCTCTTTCTATTTTAACAAGAGTCCTGTCTTTTCTGGAGTTTCCCTGGCTGTCTGGGTGATGAAAGAGCATGCTCCTGGGGTTCTGAGAGCTGCAGCTCATTAGCCGAGCTGCTTTTCCTATTGAGCAGAGCAGAGAGAGGAACGTCTTCATCTGCCTGTGTGTTTAAACATCTCTCCTCTCTCCTGCCTGTCATTCCACCAGTCCAACACAAAGCCAGCCAGGCCAGCCAAGACCAGAGCCTGATAACAGGGTGCGAGCCAGGTTGTTGTCATGACAGGGCTGGGTAAACAGCAGCATAGTCCAGTGAGTGATGGCAGGCCACAGCTAATAAGTCAGGAGTGAATTATTGAGCTCTGATGAGACAGGGGAGAGGGGGGATTAAGAGGGGGAGGACAAGAGCCTCCTAAACATCTCCCCATTCCCCTGTTTATCAGTCTAGACAGTGGCCTTCCTCTCCAATCCTCCTTCTCAGACCCCTACTACAGACATCATTATACTGCCTCTCTGCATGTTTCTCTCCAATGCTCTCCAGATTGTCTCCAGGAGTTACCCGTCATCCAAGCCCCACATCCCTCCTCCACTGACGGGGGGGCCAAGGACATGCTTGGAATCAGCCGTGAGGAAACCCCAAAACACTCAATCAGGACTATCTGTCTTCAAAGGCAGTGGAGGGAGGGGGGGTGGAAGGAGAGCGGGGAGGAGAGGAAGGAGAGAGGGAGGGAGAGAGGGGAGGAGAGGATGGAAGGAAAGAGGGGAGGAGAGGATGGAGGGAGGGAGTAAAGAAAAGGCAGCAGTGCACATATGGGTTACAGAGCCAGCCTTTTACTACACAATCAAAGGGAGAAGGGGTTTTCTCCATAGAGATTCCTGTGTAATTACAGGAGGGGCTTAATTGTTGACAAGTCTCTGGTTGAAATGTACAGTAATCCTGCACAGTCCCAACTCTTTTATCAGAAGTGATGGGTGTTACTATGGAATGAGAACTATGCTTTATTCATTTCCATGACACATCCCTGCTCAATCACATTGTGCCTTTTCCAGAGAATTCCTATATGCCATTTAGCAGACGCTTTTATCCAAATGTGCATACATTTTACATATGGGTGGTCCTGGGAATCGTTACAAACGGCATGTTCTACCAACTGGCTACAAAGGACCACTAGGACCCGTTGTTGGACCAGATAATTCCCACTACCTAAATGATCAGAATAATTGTTGGTTTTGAGCCTGAGATACAGTTATGCATCTGATGCATATTCATCATACTGAACTCATAATGGAGAAGTCCATGCTCTCCAGTGGCCTCTCTGTGTATCTAAAACAACAGAGATCATTTCTCTGCTACTCTGATGGAGAGGAGAGGCCAGACAGACAACAGGCCAACCCACCCATGAGATGAGATGACCCCCCCCCCTTTAACACACTGCACACAGAAAGAAAAAAAAACATGCAAAGTAGCAACCGATGCCTCATTGAAAATAATGGCAGATATACGGGGATATATTTTGACATTTTGCAATAAGAATTCTGGTGGTTTTCCGATTTGAGAAACAGTCCAGTGAATCCAGGACCTGTGTATCTCAGCAGCACTGTTTATATTCCGCTGAATGGCTGCATCTCTTTGTGCTCTGTGGTGATATTCTCAGGATGCCTTCTCCATTACCCTCTCATCCATACTCTCTATCTTGGACCCCTGAACTAATACTATTACTGCTCTTCTCCTCCTTCCCCTTCCCTTCTCCCCTTCCCCTCCTCTCTTCTCCTACTCTCCTCTCCCAGCCCTCTCCCCCTCCTCCCACTTCATCTCCTCTCCACTCCCCTCTACTCCCCAGCTCAAGCCCTCTCTCCTCCCCCTTCCCCTCCTTTCCAACTCAAGCCATCTCTTCCTCTCCTCTCCTCTGCTCTTTTACTCCTCGCCCCTCCCATTCCCTCCTGTCTTCTTCTCTCCTTCCCCTCTCCTTTCTCCTCTCTCCTTGCCAGTAGATGGGCTCTAATCATGGACCAGGGATACAATATTCCACCTCAAGCACATTAAAGTGTCTGGTATGTGTCCTTCACCTCCTTCAGGGAGGAGTTTATATGCCCAGCTGTTCCCTGAATGCTGAGTGAGAGGCTAGGCTAGCTACCGTACATAGGGAGTGGACAACCACAAAAGAGGCTAAACTAAACCATCCACCAGTATGGAGCATGATGTAAAAGCCCCAGTTCAGGTCACAGCCAGACCCAGAGGACACATTAGGTCACACCCCAACCCCCTAAATGTCTCAGAGCTGCCCCATCTGGACCCCCTGTCTGTGGCCAGAGGACACGCGGACACACACACACACACACACACAAACACACGAACGTGACCCCACTGCCTAGAAAGGCCTACACACATACACACACACGAAGTGAACCCACTGCCTGAAAAGGCCCCCACACACACACATACAGTTGATAGAATACCTTCATACACAACTGACTGACAATGGAATTAGTATTTATTTACCAAGTATTCACAGTATGTACTGAGCCTGATATTACAAGTTTACAGGATTTACCAAGCCCATGACCTATTGAGTCAGTTAGTTCTGATGTGATAACATGGTAGAGAGATGAGAACACCATCCCAGCAGTACCACAGAGGTTAAGCTCCACTATGGCCAGTGCTCCAGCAATACGAATCAAATCAAATGTTACTTGTCACATTCGCCAAATATAACAGGTATATTGAAATGCTGACAAAACAACGGGGCTAATACTTTTGTGAATGGAATTGTAGAGGTAACCTGAAATCGACATTTTAGGCACATAACAGCGTTATGTCCTTTTTGTGCAGTGAAATGCAGTGAAGCAGTGAAATGCTTACTTACAAGATCTTTACCAACTATCCAGTAAAGAAAATAAAGTTAAGAAAATATTTACTAAATAAACTATAGTAAAAAATACAAAAAGTAACACAATAAAAAGTTAACGAGGCTATATACAGGGGCTACCGGTACTGAGTCAGTGTGCAGGGGTACAGGTTAGAGGTAATTTGTACATGTAGGTAGGGGTGAAGTGACTATGCATATATAATAAACAGAAAGTATTTTTTTAACATTTATTTTACTAGACAAGTCAGTTAAGAACACATTTTTATTTACAATGAAGGCCTACACCAGCAGGAAGCTGGGCCAATTGTGCACCACCCTATGGGACGCCTAATAACGGCCAGATGTGATACAGCCTGGATTCAAACCAGGAACTGTAGTGACACCTCATGCACTGAGAAGCAGTGCCTTAGACCACTGCACCACTCAGGAGCCCTAGCAGCAATGTAAAACGCCCCCCCCCCCCCCGTCAATGCAAGAAGTCCGGGTGGCCATTTGATTAATTGTTCAGCAGTCTTATGGCTTGGGGGTAGAAGCTGTTAAAATAAGGAGCATTTTGGACCTAGACTTGGCGCTCCGGTACCGCTTGCCGTGCGGTAGCAGAGAGAACAGTCTATGACTTGGGTGACTTAAGTCTTTGACAATTTATTGGGCTTTCCTCTGACACCACCTAGTATAGGTCTTGGATGGCTGGAAGCTTGGCCTCAGTGATGGACTGGGCTGTACGCACTACCCTCTGTAGTGCCTTGTGGTCCGATGCCGAGCAGTTGCCATACCAGGCGGTGATGCAAACAGCCAGGATGCTCTCGATGGTGCAGCTGTAGAACTTCAGGATCTGGGGACCCATGCCAAATCTTTTTAGTCTCCTGAGGGGGAAAAGGTGTTGTTGTGCTCTCTTCATGACTTTCTTGGTGTGTTTGGACCATGATAGTTTGTTGTTGATGTGGACACCAAGGAACTTGAAGCTCTCAACCCTCTCCACTACAGCCCTGTCAATGTGAATGGGGGAGTGTTCGGTCCTCCTTTTCCTGTAGTCCATGATCATCGCCTTTGTCTTGCTCACATTGAGGGAGAGGTTGTTGTCCTGGCACCACACTGCCAGGTCTCTGACCTCCTCCCTAAAGGCTGTCTCATCGTTGTCGGTGATCAGGCCAACCACCGTTTTGTCATCAGGCAAACTTAAGGATGGTGTTGGAGTCGTGCTTAGCCATGCAGTCGTGGGTGAACAGGGAATACAGGAGAGGACTAAGCACGCACCCCTGAGGGTTGCCTACCCATACCTCCTGGGGGCGGCCCGTCTGGAAGTCCATGATCCTGTTGCAGAGGGACGTGTTTAGTCCCAGGGACCTTAGCTTAGTGATGAGCTTTGTGGGCACTATGGTGTGGAGCGCTGAGCTGTAGTCAATGAATAGCATTCTCACATAGGTGTTCCTTTTGTCCTGGTGGAAAAGGGCAGTTTGAGATTGCATGGATCTGTGGATATGTTGGGGTGGTATGCGAATTGGAGTGGGTCTAGGGTTTCCGGGATGATGGGGTTGATATGAGCCATGACCAGCCTTTGAAAGCACTTCATGGCTATCGACGTGAGTGCTATGGGGCGATAGTAATTTAAGCAGGTTACCTTCGCTTTCTTGGGCACAGGGACCATGGTGGTCTGCTTGAAACATGTAGGTAGTACAGACTCGGTCAGGGAGAGGTTGAAAATGTCAGTGTAGACACTTGCCAGTTGGTCCGCACATGCTCTGAGTACACGTCCTGGTAATCCATCTGGCCCCGCGGCCTTGTGAATGTTGACCTGTTCAAAGGTCTTGCTCACATCGGCGACAGAGAGAGTGATCACAAAGTTGTCCGGAACACCTGGTGCTCTAATACATGCTTCAGTGTTGCTTGCCTCGAAGTGAGCATACAAGGCATTTAGCCCATCTGGTAGGCTCACGTCACTGGGCAGCTCACATCTGGGTTTCCCTTTGTAGTCCGTAATAGTTTGCAAGCCCTGCCACATCCGACGAGCGTCAGAGCCAGTGTAGTAGGATTCAATCTTAGTCCTGTATTGATGCTCTGCCAGTTTGATGGTTAGACTGAGGGCATAGCGGGATTTCGTATACACATTTAGTGTCCCGCTCCTTGAAAGCGGCAGCTATAGCCTTTAGCTCGGTGCGGATGTTGCCTGTAATCCATAGCTGGTTGGGATATGTACTTACGGTCACTGTGGGGATGACGTCATCGATGCACTTAATGATGAAGCCGGTGACTGAGGTGGTACACTTCTCAATGCCATTGGATGAATCCCGGAACATGTTCCAGTCTGTGCTAGCAAAACAGTCCTGTAGCATAGCATCTGCGTCATCTGGCCACTTCCATATTGAGCGACTCACTGGTACCTCTTGCTTTAGTTTTTGTTTGTAAGCAGGAATCAGGAGGATATAATTATGTTCATATTTGCCAAATGAAGGGTGAGGGAGAGCTTTGTACACATCTCTGTTTGTGGAGTATAGGTGTTCCAGAGTTTTTTATTTCTCTGGTTGCACGTGTGACATGCTGGTAGAAATTAGGTAAAAAGGATTTAAATTTGCCTGCATTGAAGTCACCGGCCACTAGGAGCGCCGCTTCTGGATGAGCATTTTCTTGTTTGCTTATGTCCTTACTCGTTGGTCTTCGTCCCAGTGTCGGTATGTGGTGGTACAGTGAGGGAAAAACGTATTTGATCCCCTGCTGATTTTGTACGTTTGCCCACTGACAAAGAAATGATCAGTCTATAATTTTAATGGTAGGTTTATTTGAACAGTGAGAGACAGAATAACAACAAAAAAATGCAGAAAAACGCATGTCAAAAATGTTATAAATTGATTTGCATTTTAATGAGGGAAATAATTATTTGACCCCCTCTCAATCAGAAAGATTTCTGGCTCCCAGGTGTCTTTTATACAGGTAACGAGCTGAGATTAGGAGCACACTCTTAAAGGGAGTGCTCCTAATCTCAGTTTGTTACCTGTATAAAAGACACCTGTCCACAGAAGCAATCAATCAATCAGATTCCAAACTCTCCACCATGGCCAAGACCAAAGAGCTCTCCAAGGATGTCAGGGACAAGATTGTAGACCTACACAAGGCTGGAATGGGCTACAAGACCATCGCCAAGCAGCTTGGTGAGAAGGTGACAACAGTTGGTGCGATTATTCGCAAATGGAAGAACCACAAAATAATTGTCAATCTCCCTCGGCTTGGGGCTCTATGCAAGATTTCACCTCGTGGAGTTGCAATGATCATGAGAACGGTGAGGAATCAGCCCAGAACTACACGGGGGGATCTTGTCAATGATCTCAAGGTAGCTGGGACAATTGGTAACACACTACGCCGTGAAGGACTGAAATCCTGCAACGCCCGCAAGGTCCCCCTGCTCAAGAAAGCACATATACATGCCCATGAACATCTGAATGATTCAGAGGACAACTGGGTGAAAGTGTTGTGGTTAGATGAGACCAAAATTGAGCTCTTTGGCTTCAACTCAACTCACCATGTTTCGAGGAGGAAGGATGCTGCCTATGACCCCAAGAACACCATCCCCACCGTCAAACATGGAGGTGGAAACATTATGCTTTGGGGGTGTTTTTCTGCTAAGGGGACAGGACAACTTCACCGCATCGAAGAGACGATAGACGGGGCCATGTACCGTCAAATCTTGGGTGAGAACCTCCTTCCCTCAGCCAGGGCATTGAAAATGGGTCGTGGATGGGTATTCCAGCATGACAATGACCCAAAATACACGGCCAAGGCAACAAAGGATTGGCTCAAGAAGAAGCAGATTAAGGTCCTGGAGTGGCCTAGCCAGTCTCCAGACCTTAATCCCATAGAAAATCTGTGGAGGGAGCTGAAGGTTCGAGTTGCCAAACGTCAACCTCGAAACCTTAATGACTTGGAGAAGATCTGCAAAGAGGAGTGGGACAAAATCCCTCCTGAGATGTGTTCAAACCTGGTAGCCAACTACAAGAAACGTCTGACCTCTGTGGTTGCCAACAAGGGTTTTGCCACCAAGTACTAAATCATTTTTGACATGAGTTTTTCTGGATTTTATTGTTGTTATTCTGTCTCTCACTGTTCAAATAAACCTACCATTAAAATTATAGACTGATCATTTCTTTGTCAGTGGGCAAACGTACAAAATCAAATACTTTTTCCCCTCACTGTAAGTAGACGGCTACGAAAAATATAGATGTAACTCTCTTGGTAGAGTGGTCTTCAGCTTATCATGAAGTACTCTACCTCAGGTGAGCAATACCTTGAGACTACCTTAATATTAGACAATGTGCACCAGCTGCTTTTGACAAGTAGACACACACCCCCACCCCTCATCTTACCGGATGTAGCTGTTCTGTCCTGCCGATGCACGGAAAACCCAGCCAACTGTATATTATCCATGTCGTCAGGGGGGCTGGAGGGGATCAGTGGGGGAGCTGGAGGGGAACAATGGGGGAGCTGGAGGGGAACAATGGTCTGCTGGGTGGGGGGGGGGTCTCATTACACAGCATAATGGGAAACCTGTTCAATTTGTTGCATTAATGAGAGATGAAGAAGCACTTTCACTGCTGTCCCAGTGGTCATTACAGCTGTATCCACAGAGCTGGAGCTGTGCTACTGGACTGTCAGAGTTGACCTCATACAGCCACACCACAGATCCAGCCTGCTGCTGCAACAAGCAGACCTGAAAGCTATGAATAAACAGTGCCTGTTCAGATAATATCCGTAACATGGTCATGTAATGACTCTAAACAGGCTTTATTGGTACTTTAGAGTTCAACCTAGCCCTATGTCTGATTGGATTTTGCATCAATCATTATTCAGGGTGTTTGTGATGTAAAATGTAGGCCCTGTTTGATATGTAAGCAGTGTCGATTAATAAGGATTATGTAGGTACTCTAGCAGATGTTATGTGCTAGTATTTGCACAACCAGTAATGGATATTGGAAATACAAATGGGGCACATAGGCAGAAAATACCCAACTACGCTATGAAAACACCACATTGAAAAAACAATATTATATTTCTGTGGCTGTATTACCAAAGCTTAAATATTAAACATCTATTAAATATTGATGGAATTGAGCCAAACAAGGAGTAAACTGAGCATAAAATAATTTATCCTAAAGTAAAACATCCATCAATGTTAGTAATTTTGCTTTTGTTAAATAACATTTGCATGTGATGTTTAAACATTAGCATTTGGCTTTCATACATTTTACTAAATCACTTTCCTTTCCTTCACCTATTCTAATAACAGCTTCAATTGCTAATTTCAGTACACTGTATAACTCTCACAGCCAAGAAATGTATCCTTGTGTAAAATGCATCATTTGTGGATCTTGGTTGAAGGAACACATTCCCCTTTTGAAACCGGATTTTCCGTGACTGTTGACTGAGTCTGTAGGACCAGTGATACTGTACAGTAAATATCTTCCAGTCTTTACTGAACACTGTACTGTATGGTGGCTGTGTGGTGCTGCTGCTGTTGCTGCCTCCACAGTGAGCCAGCAGTCCTCACCACAGCAGAACCAGTCTGTCTGGCCACATCACATCTGGACTCATTTCAATCAGATGCTGATTCCTCTGTTTCCCTCTCCATTATTACGACATAAACCCTGACTCCACGCCAGTGGCTTTTCTGGCACCTTCCACAGCCTTCCCTCACGTACCCCAGAAACGAATCACCCCCCCCTTCACCCCCCTCATGCTTCTTCACCCCAAAATTATTCCAACAAGAAGAGTTTAAGCACTTCTCCAGAGCAACCCTCAGATTTTCTGGCAGCCGTAGCGTAGTCTCGGCCAGGCGGCCCACACAACGAAATGCAGCACAATGAGACTTTTACTGGGCCATTTGCAGACTGGTCCAGGTTGGTGATTAGCAGCTGCTTCATGGACACACTGCTACACTCCCCCATTACATTTTCTCTCTCTCCTTCAAAACACTCTCTCGTTCCCTCGCTCACTCATCTGTAATTTACTTTAGGGTTGGTGAATACATTCTCCCGTCTGAACATAAATTGTATAGAGAGAGAGAGAGAGGGAGGGCGAGAGACAAAGAGAGAGACAGAGAGAGAAAGAAAGAGAGAGAGAAAGAGGACAGAGTAAGGGAGGGTTGGAGGTGGAGGGTGAGAGAGGACTGTTTCATCTCTATAGCTCTATTATTTACCCCACAAAACTGCTCTTATTCAATGTCACCTCTGTGAAATAAAGGAGGTGTACTACTGTCACTTTGAAGACATGCTAGTGTCAGAAGCATAGCAACAGCCTTAGCTGTACTGTTTACTGAGGATCTATGCTACAGGTCCATTAACTGTATGGAAAACATGGAGCTCAGGGAGTGCAGCCCTTCTATAATCACATTCAGCCTGTGTACTGTAGCTGTTGTGTTTTCACTGTGTGCGTGGGTGTGTTTTGGGGTTTGTAATGCAATTTATAAGGAGCTTAGACGGATCTGTTTCACAGTTTATATCTGCAAGAAAAACAAAAGAAACAACAATAAATGAACACAGAAAAAAAATCTACATATAATTATTACCAGCAGCATACCACCCTGCATCCCACTGCTGGCTTGCTTCTGAAGCTGAGCGGGGTTGGTCCTGGATGGGAGACCAGATGCTGCTGGAAGTGGTGTTGGAGAGAATTATTTATTTCAGCTTTTATTTCTTTCATCACATTCCCAGTGGGTCAGAATTTACATACACTCAATTAGTATTTGGGAGCATTGCCTTTAAATTGTTTAACTTGGGTCAAACATTTTGGGTAGCCTTCCACAAGCTTCCCACAATAAGTTTGGTGAATTTTGGTCCATTCCTCTTGACAGAGCTGGTGTAACTGAATCAGGTTTGTAGGCCTCCTTGCTCACACACACTTTTTCAGTTCTGCCCACAAATGTTCTATAGGCTTGAGGTCAGGGCTTTGTGATGGCCACTCCAATACCTTGACTTTGTTGTCCTTAGGCCATTTTGTCACATCTTTGGAAGTATGCTTGGGGTCATTGTCCATTTGGAAGACCCATTCGCGACCAAGCTTTAACTTCCTGACTGATGTCTTGAGATGTTCCTTCAATATATCCACATCATTTTCCTCTCTCATGATGCCATCTATTTTGTGAAGTGCACCAGACCCTCCTGCAGCAAAGCACCCCCGCACCCCCGTGCTTCGCAGTTGGGATGGTGTTCTTCGACTTGCAAGCCTCCCCCTTTTTCCTCCAAACATAACAATGGTCATTATGGCCAAACAGTTCTATTTTTGTTTCATCAGACCAGAGGACATTTCTCAAAAAAGTACAATCTTTGTCCCCATGTGCAGTTGCAAACCATGGTCCAGCTTTTTTTTAATGGTGGTTTTGGAGCAGTGGCTTCTTCCTTGCTGAATGGCCTTTCAGGTTATGTCGATATAGGACTCATTTTACTGTGGATATAGATACTTTTGTACCTGTTTCCACGAGCATCTTCACAAGGCCCTTTGCTGTTGTTCTGGGATTGATTTGCACTTTTCGCACCAAAGTACATTCCTCTCTAGGAGACAGAACGCCTCTCCTTCCTGAGCGGTATGACGGCTGCGTGGTCCCATGGTGTTTATACTTGTGTATTATTGTTTGTACAGATGAACATGGTACTTTCAGGCATTTGGAAATTGCTCTCAAGGATGAACCAGACTTGTGGAGGTCTACAATTGTTTTTCTGACGTCTTGTCTGATTTCTTTAGATTTTCCCATGATGTCAAGCAAAGAGGCACTGAGTTTGAAGGTAGGCCTTGAAATACATCCATAGGTACACCTCCAATTGACTCAAATTATGTCAATTAGCCTATCAAAAGTTTCTAAATCCATGAGATCATTTTCTGGGATTTTTCAAGCTGTTTAAAGGCACAGTCAACTTAGTGTATGTAAACTTCTGACCCAATGGAATTGTGATAGTGAATTATAAGTGAAATAATCCGTCTGTAAACAATTGTTGGAAAGATTTGCCAAAACTACAGTTTTTTAACAAGAAATTTGTGGAGTAGTTGAAAAACGAGTTTTCATGACTCCAACCTAAGTGTATGTAAACTTCTGACTTCAACTGTATATTTTGAGTGTACAAAACATTAGGAACACCTTCCTAATATTGAGTTGCACCCCCTTTTGCCCTAAGAACAGCCTCAATTAATTGGGGCATGGACTCTACAAAGTCAAAAGCGTTCCACAGGGATGCTGGCCCATGTTTACGCCAATGCTTCCCACAGTTGTGTCAAGTTGACTGAATGTCTGGTGGACCATTCTTGATACACACGGGAAACTGTTGATCGTGAAAATTACAGCAGCGTTGCAACTCTTGACACACTCAAACCGGTGCACCTGGCACCTACTACCGTACCCCATTCAAAGGCACCCTCTGAATGGCACACATACAAACATCCATGTCTCAATTGTCTCAAGGCTTAACAATCCTTCTTTAACCCATCTCCTCCCCTTCATCTACAGTAATTGAAGTGGATTGTGACATCAATAAGGGATCAGATTCACCTGGTCAGTTTATGTCATGGAAAGACCATGTTTTGTACACTCAGTGTTCATTTGAATATATAACATTTAAGATTAATAGATCCCTAAAAATATACCAATTTATTATCCAAATCTCCCCAGCCATTCAAACATTTACAATACTGATTTACAGCACATCTATTTATTGAAACATCAATGATAAGGGGTCATGGAAAGAAGTCAAACACATTCAGAATGGAACAGGCACATGAACATATTCTTTTATAGAGAATCATTATGTGGACATCAGGGCAGATTCATGTTTTTTAAAATAGCTGTCCAAACATTCATACGCGAGTCTCTATTTTCCTGGCATTGCTAGCGGTGGTTTATTCTCCACTAGGAAGTGAACAGAATGTGGGCGCGCGGCACGCCCAAGGCCTCGGGTCAACAACATGATTATTTCTCTACTAGAATGGTGGCGCTGTGCAGCTCTATTGACTTGTGACTTTACTGTGTGTCGCTTTTGGAACATAAAAGGGAAAAGGTCATTTCTGCTCTTAAAGCGCGAGGCAAATGCCTCTGAGCATGACGGGAGTGACTCCAACACTATTTCCCATCCCACCGTGCCTGTCTGTCAGGCCAGGGGAAATGAAACATAGCACAGCTATCATATAGACATCACCCACGATATAAATACTGCATAAAAAAACATAAATCAACATGTATCATTTAAAATACCACAATGTCCACGGTTTGAGACAGATTAGAAATACACACAATGCACTTTATGTCACATTCAATTACAAATTGTGTAAAGACCTGGATCTATCGATAGTTTTTCTACAGCTCTATGCTTTGGTCCACTAAGGCCATACATTTTTATTTTATAATATACGCCATTCAGCAGACACTTTTATTCAAAGTGACTTACAGTCATGTGTGCATTCTCTTTACAAATGGGTAGGCCCGAGAACCAAACCCACTACGCTGGCATTGCAAATGTCATGCTCTACTATCTGAGCTACAGAGGACCACTTCTGTCTGTCTAATCAGAAAGAGCGAGCTCATCGGCTTTGTGCCATGGCCATATTGTGTCTTTGACAGACATGAAGAAGAAAAACAATCTAACGTTGGCTGAAGCCCTATCTAGGATCTGTCTAGACTGTTAACATTTGGAGGATCCTGAATGGTAGGCTGTGATGATGATACTCTAATATTTACCAGATCTAAAAAGATGATGTCACAGTGAATGAGGGTCAAAACAAGTGGCAAGAAGTTGGAACATGTGAACAGTTCACGTGGACTTCAATTATTTCTGTGTGTATCATCTCAACAACTGGAGGAAAAGCCACGTTTTAATAAGGTCCCTTGTTCTGAAACTACCTATTGATTTTCTGTGGCGCAGAGCGGGTGGATTGTGTTGTGGGGCAGTGGTCTGCTCTGGCTTCTTGCTCCCAGCAGCAGCAGTTAAATTGAGCCATTTAGAAGCTGGGGTTGACTGTCTTTAGAGACTCCTGCTTGCCATGGCCTCTCCTCTCACAGATGATTTGTTTCCAGCAGGTGGGAGTTTTCTGCCACAGTACCCAGGTCTCTTTATAGAGAATCCTGCGTCCTAAAAGGACAGACATGTCCATTTCCACTCTCAACTGGGTCTAGGACTGACCCCTTTGCACTACAACAATGGAGGCATATGCGTTTGAGACGTTTGGCATTATCATGAACTTTGAACAGAAAGTAGCCAAATCTTGGGAGTCAAAACACAATTTACAATGTGCCTGGTCAATTCGATCTGGGTTTTGGTGTGAATAGATGCCTTTAATTTACATTTATAAACCTCACAAGGCCTGGAGAGATGCTAAGAGACGCAGAGTCATTGTTGACGTCTCATAAACAAGTGCAGAGAGCTCTGCCCAGGCATTAGCATGGAGATAACAACGTTTAAAGAAATGCACCTCACCACAGACAGATATGAAGACTAATCGTTGCCTAACAGAGCTGTGGATATTAGAGAGTGCATGGGGATCTGTGAAAACAAATGGCCAATTGGAGCAGTGATACCTCCGTTGTCACTACTAATGGAGTTAGGAGAGAAATAAAGTGCAGCTGATGCTGTGATTACTGGAGGCGGAGGGAGAAGATGTGTTTCCATAAATGAGAGCAAGTCCTTGTAGCAGTCTCCAGCAGTGCTGCTACTTGACCCAATGATCCAGACAACACTGTGATGGATAGGGAGAGGAGCGCCAAAAGCAGCACAGAAAGGAATCAGGAGAGAGACACTTAATACAGCTGTCTTACTCTGCAATACACTGACATACTGTACAAATATACTGTCCAACAAATAAACAAATTAACCGACATACATGTACATACATAATTCACATACAGTATACTGTGCAAGTTCACGTACAAACACGTATGTACCATACTGTACGGTATGTGCAGACAAGGCAGGAAAATCAGGCCATTTTCACCAGTTGTAGTGAACCAGACACATTCATTAAGAGACACACACATACTGTACCTCTCATGTACTGCATCTTTACCACAAGGCTCTCAGAGGGCCTGTGAATGTACAGGGTGAGAATGACAGTTAATTCTGGTCAACGGTCATGAACGACTGTAAACGAAACATTCCATGTAGGCGTGCTATTGATATAAATATCACCCTCCTTTCTCTGAAAGCCCATCAAAAGAGCAGAGACAGAAAATAGCATAATTAAAATGAACCAGAGATCAAATGTTCCTCACATGCTATTTTCTCAATCACAGCTAGGAACGAGTCCAAACATTTCTCCTTTTCAAGGACCATGAATAGAAAGGGAACGGAGGTGAAATCAGTGTGAACACTTACTGTACATTCCAGCACAGATATGGCCAGAACATGATGTTACAGGTCACACAAGAGTAGGGATATCACAAAACTAAGAACCAACGCTATAACTGAGGAAATAAAAGGTGGGATGAGAAACTGAAAAGAGAGTGAGGGAAAAACATGGCTTTTCTCACCTCAAGGCTGTGAACCTTTTCAGTGTACTGTACAGTGTTGTAGCACATTCTCCAGCTAGAGCCAGTTTTTCAAGAGGAATCAATATGGCTGAACTATCGTGTTTTATGAGTTGCTACAATGGGCTGGAAGCCATATGTGTGAAGTAATGTGTTCAGCTAGATTAGATTTAAACAGTCAGGACAAAGAGAGGGGGAAAAAACAACAGAGAGAAAGGAAAAGGATAAGAGGGAACCGGGTGAAATGGAAAAGAGAAAAACAACAGAACAAAGAAAAAAGCATTTAACTGTATTTGATTGTTCCTCACAGTAAATTACTAGTTGATGTTTTGTCTATACAA
This sequence comes from Salmo trutta, assembly GCF_901001165.1. NCBI lineage: Eukaryota > Metazoa > Chordata > Actinopteri > Salmoniformes > Salmonidae > Salmo > Salmo trutta. The sequence goes on from NC_042982.1 coordinate 34,415,864, forward strand.
TGAAACTAAATAGGAAGCATCTTCCCCACATTGTCATATTTAGATACAACTACCACTACCCCCAAAAACACATACAATCACTGGGCCTGGTCCCACGATTTGTGTGTGCTTGAAGGGGAACAATGTCTCCATGTCATTCTGATGGTGCTTACAGCCTAGCGGCTACAGTAATTGATTTGTCATTCATTTTTAATGGTGTTTAATTGGATAAACAGAAGGTCCACTTCTCATTTCTCAATAAATTATTAATCGAGCTATTGATTTATTTGTGTCAGCAAAATAGCAATCATTTCCATAGGCAACACTGCTGGAGCTTGAAAGTGTTAGCATGTTTGTTGTGTACTTCTAATTGCCTTTCTCTAATAACACTTCCTCTTCCCTTAGGTGACTTTGAAACTGGATATGAACCATATCAACCAACCAAATAGAAATACTGTGCATTGTAGATATTGAGTCTGCCTGCTTGTTCCTGGTCCCTGATGGCCTCAGGACATAAAGTGTACAGGGAGGTGTGCAGGTGGTGGTTCCTGTGGAGTCACCTCTCTTAGACCCAGTAGGGGTTGATAGTCTCGGGCAGTTGCGGTGACCTTATTACAGCCATGCCGGTAGTCAGGAGTCATGGCCGCAGTCAAATCAAACACATATCATCAAAACAGAAGGCCTATTGTACTTTTAAAACTTATCTCACTGTGATGATCAATTTGAAGAAAGAAGTTCAACAGCAGGTTGAAACAGTATAAAACATGGTTGTTGTGGATGTTGTTTCAAAGCCTAACACAAGGAAATGGACAGCGCTTTTTCAGGTGATGATTCCTTCTAAACACCCATACCCATATTAGAGCTGATGCATATGCACAGGCTTATGAGCCCAAGCTCGAAAATGTAAACGATGATGGTGGCAACAATACAATACATAGCCTACAGCATATTATGCCTGGCAGAAAAACATAAAACAAAACTGATTTAAGATGTCTTTGGAACATAATTGGTATAGCCAATACTCCAAAATTAAACAAATTTGAGTAATCGCATTTGAGTGTGGACTGTATTATTATGCATACTGAATGGACTGGTTACCTTCTGCTACGCTCCAACATGTCTATACATGAGTCTGGGAGAGAACGTATAGCCCTAGGCGGTGCTATTAGTTCATTGATTGTGTAGTTCATCTTACAGTTAGTGAATTTGTATTTGATTTTGAATAGCCTAATAATAGGGCATTTTTTATATTTTCATAATTAATTGGGTGACACATTACCTTTAGCTACACACAATATCTCACCACCATGTGTTTCCATCTCCTCCTCTCTCCTTTATTCCTTTCTCGACCATGCAGACGGGCTGTCAACAGTTTAATTAAATATTTTTGTTGTTGTTGCGAAAACATGTTACGATAGATGTTCCTCAACAGATGTCACTTGTTTTCCCAAATTAAGCACTGGGTAGCTGCAGGAACAAAGTTGAAGAGCACACGGCATACAGAGTTTGGGCGGAATATCACGTGTCGGGGCAGCGAGAGCATGCTCCTCAAACAGTGGTTGATGCGTGGAGTGAAAGTGTTCTTATATGCATTTCTCAGCTGTTCATATTAAACACAGGCTTCACTATAAAACCGAAGGAGCCTACAAAAGGACCGGTGGGATAGCGCGCGGCCTCCATTTGCTCATGTACACTATGCCCCATGTTCAGTAGCACGAGGTACATTGCCGTGTACCGCTTAGGCTGCCCAGAGTGGCTCGCTTGTGAGCGTGCTGGTAGGATATGGCAATATATAGCAGCACGTTCGATCGTGTGTCAAGAAGTCAGCATAGCAAGTTTGTATGAAAGTCTGGTTATTAAATGGGTAAATGGTTCAGTAGTAATATGCTCTAAAACGTTTTGGTGACAAACTAACTTTGCTGTCCTGTTTCCAATTGTCCACATGGCTGGGAGAACCTACTCAAGTAAGTGAATACATTTAGAAAAAAACAAAAAACATGAATTATTAGCTAACTAGCGACAGTGCAGGCTAACTCAAATTAGCTGCTAAATGAGCTAGCTAGTTTGCAACTTTACATGCTGTATAGACAGTTAGCTAAGTGAATTAAATATCACCAGCTACCTAACTTCATATTAGCTAGCTATCTTGATGTATTTATCACTGTAAAAAAAACTCCAAATGCATTTGTAGGAAGCTAGCTAACAGCCATGGAGGAGGGTGAAAGGATAGCAGCCCCAACTGTCAAAGTGAGAGAGTAGGCTATTCTGGATGGGGCAGGTGCTTGTGTATGGGGCAGGCACTCCAGTCCCTAGAAGTGAGGACAGAGATAATAGTAACATAATATTCAGTGTGGTGTAATTTGAGTATAATGAAGTCTGTTTCTTGTGAGGTTTTCTGTCCTCAGATAGAGATTGCTATGAAAGCCTGTCTACAAATGAAGAGGTCCCAATGAAGAGCAGTGGTTCTCAGTTCTGGTCCTGGGGACTCAAAGGGGTACACATTTTTGTTTTTGCCTTAGCACTGCACAGCTGATTCAAATTATCAACTCATCATCAAGCTTCAAGCAGTGTTTATGTATTCATTTGTGATGTTATCCTTGATATGATCCTGTTATTGTCACATGCACATGTGTGTGCACATGCATCTATCAATCCAATGTTTTCATTATTTGTTATAAGGGATATTATACTTTAGTAATCCACAATGACCTGGTGATGTAAAAGTCTAATAATGGCATTATCTTCCATATTCCTACAGATACCTTGTAACTGGAGATTATTTCAAAAAGATATCCTACAGTTACCGTATAGGCCTCTTCAAAGTTGGGTGACCAGGGCCATCTGGGACTGCCTCCTGGAGGAATTCAAATGAGTGTCAGAGCCAGTGTAGTGGGATTCAATCTTAATCCTCTATTGACGCATTGCTTGTTTGATGGTTTGTCTGAGGGCATAGCGGGATTTCTTATAGGCGTCCGGACTAGTTTCCCGCTCCTTGAAAGCTGCAGCTCTAGCCTTTAGCTTGATGCGGATGTTACCTGTAATCCATGGCTTCTGTTTGGGATATGTACGTGTGGTCACTGTGGGGACGACGTTGTCGATGCACTTATTGATGAAGCCGATGATTGAGGTGGTATACTCCTCAATGCCATTGGATGAATCCCAGAACATATTCCAGCCTGTGGTAGCAAAACAGTCCTGTAGCGTAGCATCCACACCATCTGACCACTTCCGTATTGAATTAGTCACTGGTACTTCCTGTTTAAGTTTTTGCTTGTAAGTAGGAATCAGGAGGATAGAATTATGGTTAGATTTGCCAAATGGAGGGCGGGGGAGAGCTTTGAATGCATCTCTGTAAAGGTGTTCCAGAGTTTTTTTTCCTCTGGTTGCACATGTGATATGCTGGTAAAAATGTGGTAAAATTGATTTAAGTTTGCCTGCATTAAAGTCCCCGGCCACTAGGAGCCTCCTAATTCTTGTAAGAGCCATCCACATTGCAATTTGTGTATTCTTCCATTTACTTAGCTATGTCAACTGCAGTTATTCAATTCCAAGTTTCTCTCCCTTTGATTTATACTTCTCAGGTGAGAGTGCTGTTTAGGTAAGGGTGTGATGTCTGTACAAAAACAAAACAGGTTATTTAAAAAAGTTGAACAATTAGACACCCTATAAGCCACACCTACACACTCATGTATCAATCTGATTGATGGATTGTGTTGTGCAGAAAGCAGGCTCAGGTGTATAATTATGGCTCCTTCCATCTTCAAAGAATAGGCAAGAGTGCCAAACACAGAGAATAGTAAGACACTTCATTATTTATATAACTACGCTATATTGTTTGTCCTTGTGTGTTTGTTTATGTATTTCAGCATAAAGTACCCCTGCAGCCACTTAGTGTCGACACCAGGTGAGGCCACACACACAGATTCCTGTTGAACGTCGTCTCTTTAAAGAAAAAAATAAGTAAACACGTTTGGTGTTCGCAAAAAGGTATGTGGGAGACTCCCCAAACATATGGATGAAACTACTCTGGTCAGATGAGACTAAAATTGAGCTTTTTGGCCATCAAAGAAAACGCTATGTCTGGCGCAAACCCAACACCGCTCATCTCCCCGAGAATATGGTGGTGGCAGCATCATGCTGTGGGGATGTTTTTCATCGCCCGGGACTGCGAAACTGGTCAGAATTGAAGGAATGATGGATGGCACTAAATACAGAGAAATTCTTGAGGGAAACCTGTGTCAGTCTTCCAGAGATTTGAGACTGGGACGGAGGTTCACCTTCCAGCAGGACAATGACCCTAAGCATACTGTGAAAGCAACACTTGAGTGTTTTAAGGGGAAACATTTACATTTCTCGGAATGGCCTAGTCAAAGCCTAGACCTCAATCCAATTGAGAATCTATGATATACCTTAAAGATTGCTGTACACCAGTGGAATACATCCAACTTGAAGGAGCTGGAGCAATTTTGCCTTAAAGAATCCTGGTGGCTAGATGTGCCAAGCTTATAGAGACATACCCCAAGAGACTTGCAGCTGTAATTGCTGCAAAAGGTGGCTCTACAAAGTTTTGACTTTGGGGAGGGTGAATAGTTATGCACGCTCAAGTTTTCTGTTTTTTTGTCTTATTTCTTGTTTGTTTCACAATAAAACATATTCTGAATCTTCAAAGTGGTAGGCATGTTGTGTAAATCAAATGATACAAACCCCCATAAAATCCATTTTAATTCCAGGTTGTAAGGCAACAAAATAGGAAAAATGCCAAAGGGGTGAATACAAGAAGTCTTGGACACCAGGGTCAGCATATCTAGGGTCCAGTTTAACTCTGACAGCAGTCTTGACATCCCTTACTGCGGGTTCATCTTCATCAGATGCCACCATTGGTTTCAGGATCATTGTTTTCATAGGCAGGACCATGGAAAGTGATGGAATGCTCTCAGTGCATATCAGTGTTGTGACTGTTTTGAGAGGTTTGCAAACTTTGATAACTTCCTATGCTAGTCTTATATCTTTGTCATTCTTTCTCACAGCTTGATCAGTCAGTGTAGGATACACCACAACTTTCTGTTCAAGGTATCTCTCAACCATGTCATGGCTTGAATTCCATCTAGTAGGGACATCTTGGATTAGTTTGTGGTTTGGCAGCTCCAGCATCTCCTGTTTTGTCTTGAAAACATGTGCAGCAGTTGTGCTTCTTTGAAAGAAGGATTCCACCTTCCTCATCTTTGCTAGGAGGCGAGAGATTGGATTCGCTGACATTTCTTTTGAGATGCTAGATTAATAACGTGAGCAAAGCGTCTGTGGCCCCAATCCAGCTAGTGCAACTGAATTTACAATATTTCTAGCGTTGTCAGTGGTCACAGGAATCGTTATATTATCCCTCTCCAACTTCCACACTGCAACTACTTCCCTTAGCTCTTCCCCCAAGTTTACACTGGTGTGACTACTCTCAAGGGGACGTGTTTGAAGGACATGGCTTTTTATCTCCCACTCTGCCATAATGAAATGAGCCGTTACAGTAAGGTAGCTCTCAACGTCAACAGTGAAGAGGCGTTTCCAGGATGCTGGCCTTCTAGGCAGAGTTGCAAAGAAAAAGCCATATCTTAGACTGGCCAAAAAAAAGAAAAGATTAAGATGGGCAAAAGAACACAGACACTAGACAGATTAACTCTGCCTAGAAGGCCAGCATCCCGGAGTTGTCTCTTCACTGCTGATGTTGCGACTGGTGTTTTGCGGGTACTATTTAATGAAGCTGCCAGTTGAGGACTTGTGAGGCATCTGTTTCTCAAACTAGACACCCTAATGTACTTGTCCTCTTGCTCAGTTATGCACCGGGGCCTCCCACTCCTCTTTCTATTCTGGTTAGAGACAGTTTGCACTGTTCTGTGAAGGGAGTAGTACACAGCGTTGTACGAGAAATTCAGTTTCTTGGCAATTTCTCGCATGGAATAGCCTTCATTTCTCAGAACAAGAGTAGACTGACGAGTTTCAGAAGAACGATCTTTGCTTCCAGCCATTTTGAGCCTGTAATCGAACCGACAAATGCTGACGCTCCAGATACTCAACTAGTCTAAAGAAGGCCAGTTTTATTGCTTCTTTAATCAGGAAAACAGTTTTTAGCTGTGCTAACATGAATGCAAAAGGGTTTTCTAATGATCAATTAGCCTTTTAAAATGATAAACTTGGATTAGCTAACACAATGTGCCTTTGGAACACAGGAATGATGGTTGCTGATAATGGGCCTCCGACCGCCTATCTAGATATTCCATTAAAAAATCTTCAGTTTCCAGGTACAATAGTCATTTACAAGATTAATAATGTCTACACTGTATTTCAAAAACAAGGAAATGTCCATATGGCGCCAAACATTTGAACGGTAGTGTACAGTATATATATATATATTCCCAGCTATAATATATGATTCATGTATTGTTCGGTTCGCAGTGAGTACTGAACCGTGCACCGTGGACCCTGTACCAAATGATTCAATACGAATACACATACCATTTCACCCCTAGTGTTTACTTATGCATGTTTGTGTGTTTGTGTGTGTTTATGTATGATTTCACAAGTAAGCGTGCAGTTGTTTCCATTGTGCCAGGCAGCCAGCAGAAGTAGCAGCAGCAGTAGTAGCAGCAGTAGCAGCAGCAGAAGCAACAGTAGTAGTAGCAGCAGCAGCAGTAGTAGCAGCAGCAGTAGCAGCAGCGGTATCAGGTCCCCAGCTGTGCCACCATTGCACAGCCAGGCCTGTTAGTGTCTCTGAGGACAGGGAAGTAGACTTTTCCATCCCCCAGTCACTGGTCAAAGTTCAAAGTGCCATACCAGCGAAAGGCTGGTATGAATCCAGTGGCAGTGAAACAGTCATTAATGTGTTCAATTTGCCTTAATGGCTTTCTCAATCCCAGTTGTCAGTGCCATTCGTCCCCATGTGGAACTGCAATCCTGCTCCTCTCACAGCCTGTAATTAATCCATTCATCTCACAGAGATGCGATCAATGCAGCCTGGAATGAAGACTGCCATGGCCATGCCACTGGAGCAGCACAGGAGATACAAGACACATTGCTTCACAAATACAATGTACACACTGATGTGTACACAGAATACAGTATACTCACAAAACATCCCACTGTACTGTCTCTCTCACATATGCAAGCATGCGTGGGCAGACATATGGTGTGAACAATGAAAGCTAACATATGAAAGCTAACATTTGAAAGCTAACATGAAAGCTAACATATGAAAGTTAACATATGAAAGCTAACATGTGAAAGCTAACATTTGAAAGCTAACATATGAAAGCTAACATGTGAAAGCTAACATTTGAAAGCTAACATATGAAAGCTAACATATGAAAGCTAACATATTCATATAGGTCAGTGGTTCCCAAACCTTTTATAGTCCTGTGCCCCTTCAAACATTCAACCTCCAGCTGCGTACCCCCTCTAGCACCAGGGTCAGCGCACTCTCAAATGTTGTTTTTTGCCATCATTGTACGCCTGCCACACACACTATACGACACATTTATTAAACATAACAATGAGTGTGAGTTTGTGTCACAACCTGGCTCGTGGGAAGTGACAAAGAGCTCTTATAGGACCAGGGCACAAATAATAATCTAATAATAATAAATATTTTTGCTCTTTATTTAGCCATTTTACATATAAAACCTTATTTGTTCATCAAAAATTATGAATAACTCACCACAGGTTAACGAGAAGAGTGTGCTTGAAAGGATGCACATAACTCTGCAATGTTGGATTGTATTGGAGAGAGTCTTAATCTTAAATAAGTTTCCACACACACAGTCTGTGCCTGTATTTAGTTTTCATGCTAGTGAGGGCCAAAAAGCTTCTGATTCAATTCCATTTTCACAGAACCACTTGTTGCAAATAGCTTGGGTATTTGAAACAGCGACCTTTTGGTACTGGCCCAAAATTCTAACCGCTACCATGGCCAATGTATTCTATAAAAAACAAAGAACTATAACTCTCAAATACCTCTCTACATTCAGGGCATGTCCCAAATATTCATATTACAAAACTATACAATTAGTACCATTCCCACTAGAGATTGTTTTTCCATTTCAAAACCAATCAATTTAGTTTCCCACCCTAAGTGTCATGTACTGTTTATGAAAAATCTATTTCCAATGTATGTATTTTTAAGAGGCTGAGATTATTCCTATGTCCAGACTACACACAGTACGAGTGGCCGCCAGCATGCCTAATATGATGCTTATGAGAAGGGAAAGCTTGTTAAAAGGACACGTTAGAGCTGTAATTGACTCATATTGGGTGATAGAGGATGAGGCTGTGTGTGGGTGCGTGCTTGTTGGAACGCTGCCCAATAATCAGACAGCACCATTGGCTGGGTGCTCCTCTCCTCTCTACCTGAACCCAGAGCCCACCACTAAATCCCCTCCCTGCCTTGGTCTGGCCACCAGGCCCAAGGATCAATAAGTAATTTTTTGCAGCTGATTAGCTTGCAGCAGGAAGGTGGATGCATCTGATTTGTCGTGAGGATATAATCAAGCACTAAAAAGTAGATTTTTTCTGCTGTAATGGGAGTACATGCGGGGGTAATGATATGATGTGATATATGTTTTGGGAGGAGATGAACAGGATGCCATGATGAAGGAAAAATACCATAGAGAAGCAGCAGAGAGAAGCCTTCACACACAGGGCTGGCTAGAGACTCCCCTAGCCTGTAGCGATTTTAGCATGTAAATCTTGGTGGGGCAAATAAACAAAAAATTATGTGGGATGCATGCCAGCAAAGCCACAACACAACACAACACTAAACAATACATTAATTGCGCTATAACGGTGACCACAAACTGTTCAGGTCTACATAAAGCTTTCACAACAGCAGAGTCCCAACAGTAGTCCCAACACCTTACCACTGCTACACTTGGCAATCAGCGGAGCCTTGTCTGGCAGCGAAACAGTTAATTCAGCCTCATTTATTGCCTTTTAAAAAACATAGCTGATATGGGTGACTTGCTTTAAGGATCCATATCCTTTTTTAAATTTTCGCCTAAAATGACAAACCCAAATCTAACTGCCTGTAGCTCAGGACTTGAAGCAAGGATATTCACATTCTTGATTCCATTTGAAAGGAAACACTTTTGAAGTTTGTGGAAATGTGAAAGGAATGTAGGAGAATATAACACATTAGATCTGGTAGAAGATAATACAAAAAACAATATTTGAAATGCAAGAGAAAGGCCATAATGTATTATTCCAGCCCAGGCACAATTTAGATTTTGGCCACTAGATGGCAGCAGCGTATGTGCAAAGTTTTCATCTGATCCAATAAACCATTGCATTTCTGTTCAAAATGTTGTATCAAGACTGCCCAAATGTGCCTAAATGGTTTCTACTGACAATTGAGATGTACAAACTATGGCATAGGGGGACGACAAATGGATAAGAGGCAATTCATACTTTCGATTGAGACAATGAGTGAGCTACTGTAGGACATACGTAGCCAATATAATTATTTGTTCAGCACTTTTGAAATGTACAGCGAGAGAATTCAGACCATGAGCCATTCTTACAGTATTCGCCCTGTACACCAAGTCAGAACCATAGGATAAGTAATGAAGGCATATACACAGACAATGAAAGATATTCCATGATTACATTTCTCTAAAACAGGTTAAAGGCTACATGTGCACTACCAAGTCAGAACAGTAGGAAAAATTAAGATGGGGAAAATAGACCAAATTAATAGGGTGAGGCACATGGGCTACTAACAGCTTACTACACAACACACACTTAGTATTACATTCTTAGCTACAGTATACATATCTCCCTCGCATATTAGATAATTTATGCAGCAGCATACAATACATTTTTCAACTCACCCTGTTGTGCTGTGCTCACTTGAACTGGAAGGTGGCGAGGCTGTCCTTCGTGGGCAAATTTTGTCATCAAACTTTGTTATCAAAGTCTGGCATTCTTTGGACTTATGGTGCTTTCAAGACAACTAGAAACTCTGTAAAAAAAACAAGGTGATGATGATGATGTGAGTGATCTTCAGGTCATTGCTCTAGAAAGAGACCCAAGATCCTGATTTACAATTTCGAGTTGGATGATCGTTGAAAATGTATTTTCCCAGTCGGAGCTAATTTTTTCCAGAGTTCCCAGTTGTCTTGAACTCACTGAAGTCAGATTTCTCAGTTCCGTGTTAACAGTTGTTTTGCAAATGGCACAAATCATGCTTCATTGACAGCATGGCCAATGTTGAATGTTTAGAACTTTAAGCTTGGAAAAGAGATCCTTATTCCCAGACTTTGGACCACCCGAAAATAAAAGTTTAGTTTTTTTTGTCGTTTTTTTATGCTAAAAATGTGGGGCTCAAAACAGATGGAGGCTCCTCAGTGAAGCCTCCTCTAGGAATTTCATTTTAAAAAGTTTTCCTTTTTAGATATAACTATACTAAATATATTCACGTCACCAAATAATTTATTAAAACACACTGTTTTGCCAACGAAGTTCTACAGTAGCCTCAACAGCACTCTGTAGGGTAGCACCATGGTGTAGCCAGAGGACAGCTAGCTTCCGTCCTCCTCTTGGTACATTGACTTCAATACAAAACCTAGGAGGCTCTTCGTTCTCACCCCCTTCAATAGACTTACACAGTAATTATGACAACTTCTTGAGGACATCCTCCAACCTATCAGAGCTCTTGCAGCATGAACTGACATGTTGTCATCCCAACCAAAGAAGCAGAGAATGAATCTAGTACTGAAAGCATAAGCTACAGCTAGCAAGCGCTACAGTGCATAAAATGTGGTGAGTAGTTGACTCAAAGAGAGCGAAGACAATAGTTTAACAGTTTTCAAATAACGAATTTCTTCAAAAATTTAAGGAGAAGCAAGAGAGGGAGAGATATTGTCATTTCTTTTGACTTTCAGTTTCACTTACTTAGCTAGCAAATGCAGCTGGCTAGTTTAGCCTGCTCAAACATAGGGATGCTATGTTAGCTAGCTGGCTATGACTATCCAACACAATACTGTAACTCTTCCAAGTCAAGGTAAGCATTTGGTTTTATTGTAACTGCTAAACTGCTCGCTGACTACACACTGTAACGTTACTACATGATTGTAGTGGGTTTAACAACGCATTAGTTCAATTAGCTATGTTGACTAGGATGTTACTTTAGCAAATATGGGGACAACGATGAAGGTTGTGTGTAGCGGTTATGATATGGTTTGGCTTGGAAAAGTTTTTTCGCCTGATCACATACAGCAAATGAAGAGAACATGTGAGAGGAGGAGAGTGCATAGAGGCAAGAAGGAATACAATGTGGCTGCTATGAAAGTGAACTGTGTTTACGCGGGATCAGGGGTATATTCCTTCCACTGATTCTGTAGATAAACATTTCTTAAATGAAAGCAAATGAAACAGGGATAAAAATATCTGAATTTCTCCAATGGAAACTCTCGTTTGCAACTGTTGGAGTAATTATTACACCCTAGATAAGCTAGATGCAGGCAACATTTTATCTCGACCTGTGTGCACCTATGATGTAAACTTTCATTCATAGGCTAGGTTGTAGTAGCCTAAACCTATTGGTGGTACATGAACTGGGTGAATGGAATATGAATGACAGACATCCAATACGCTGTAATAGAAATTGAGCCATGCTCATGAAGAAAACAAATATTGTCCGCCCTCATCATAAACGGCACTGACAGCCACAGGATTAGAACCACTGGCCAGGTCCTAAAAATACAAATGAATGCCATTCTTTCAATTGAGTTCAATTATCTGTGTTTGATAATGTCCTTCTTTATATCCATAAGAACTCACTTTAGCTGGCGCGCTTCAGTCAATAATCAACCCAGTTTCCCTCCATCAAAAGGCATACAAAATGAATCCCAAACACTACTAATAGACTTTTCCAAACAAGTCAAACAATGTTTATAATCAAACCTTAGGTATCCTAATACGCAAATAAATGATTAAATTTAAGACGGAGAATTGTTATTGTCTTTACTGGAGAAAAATACCAAAGAACACGCTCTCTTCCATGCGCTTGGAAATACTACAGCCAAAATGGGAGCCACCGACAAAAACTACAATTTCTGGGTAATTTTTCCAAAAACCAGCCTGAAACTCTTTCTAAAGACTGTTGACATCTAGTGGAAGCCCCAGGAACTGCAATCTGGGAGGTCTTGGCCTTATAATTAAAGTACTAGCCATTGAAAATAGTGGTAAGCTGATTTTTTTGTTTTTTTGGGATGGTTTGTCCTCGGGGTTTCGCCCGCCATATCAATTCTGTTATACTCACAGACATTATTTTAACAATTTGAGAAACTTTAGACTATTTTCTATCCAAATCTACCAATTATACACATATCCTAGCTTTTACTTTGGGCAAGCTTTTCATCCGGAAGTCAAAATACTGCCCCATATCCCAAAGAAGTTAAGAGGAGAGTAGAGTACAGTAGAGCAGGGAAGAGTAAAGAATAGGAGAGTAAAGGAGAGAAAGAGGAGAGTAAAAGAGAGGAGAGGAGAGTAAAGGAGAGGAGAGGAGAGTAAAGGAGAACAGAGTAGAGTAAAGAAGCGGAGAATAATGGAGAGGAGAGTAAAGGAGAGAAGAGGAGAGTAAAGGATAGTAGTGGAGAGAGAAGGAGAGTTGAGGAGAGGTTGAAGGAGAGAGGAGAGTAAAATAGAGAATAGGAGAGTAAAGGAGGGGAGATTAAAAGAGAGGGGAGGAAAGTAAAGGAGATTAGAGGAGAGGAGAGTAAAGAACAGGAAAATAAAAAAGGAGAGATGAGGGAAGGAGAGAAGAGGAGAGTAACTGAGAGGAGGGTAAATGAGAGAAGAGTAAAGTAAAGGAGAGGAGAGTAAAGGAAGGAGTGGAGAGTAAAAGAGAGAATAGGAGAGTAAAGGAGAGCAGAGGAGAGTAAAGGAGAGGAGAGTAGAGGAGATTAAAGGACAGGAGAGTAAATGAGAGGAGTGGAGAGAAGAGAAGAGTATAGGAGAGCAAATTAGAGAGAGTAAAGGAGAAAAGTAGAGAGTTATGGATAGGAGATGAGAGTCTACGAGAGGAGATGAGACTTAATTAGAGGAGATAAGTACAGGATGGCAAAGGAGAGGACAGTAAAGGAGATCAGAGTAAATGAGAGGAGAGTAAAGGAAAGAAGCGGAGATCAAAGGAGGGGAGAGCAAAGGAATGGAGAGCAAAGGAGTGGAGATGAGCGTAGAAGAGTTTAATCTACTCTCATCTACTCTATTTACTCTCTTGTAAATAGAGTAGATGAGAGTAGATTAAAAGAGAGGAGAGGAGAGTAAAGGAGAGGAGAGTAAAGGAGATCAGAGTTAATGAGATCAGAGTAAAGGAGAAGAGAGTAAAGGAGAGGAGAGTAGAGGGGAGAGTAAAGGAGAGGGGAGGAGAGTAAAGAACAGGGGAATAAAAAAGTAGAGAAGAGGAGAGGAGAGTAAGAGAAGAAAAGGAAGAGAGGAGATAAGGAAGAGAGTGAAGGAGAGGAAAGGAGAATAATGAGAGGAGAGTAAAGGAGAGAATAAGAGAGTAAAGGAGAGGAAAGTAAAGGAGAGGAGAGGAAAGGAGAGAAGAGGAGAGTAGAGTAAAGGTTAGGAGAGGAGAGGAGTGGTGGGAAGGAGAGGACAGCAAAGTAGAGGAGAGTAAAAGAGAGGAGAGGAGAGTAAAGGAGAGCAGAGTAGGGTAAAGAAGTGTTGAATAAAAGAGAGGAGAGTAAAGGAGAGGAGAGGAAAGGAGAGGAGAGTAAAAGAGAGAATAGGAGAGTAAAGGAGGGGAGATTAAAGGAGAGGGGAGGAAAGTAAAGGAGATTTGAGAGGGGAGTAAAGAACAGGAGAATAAAGAAGGAGAGACGAGGGAAGGAGAGAAGAGGAGAGTAACTGAGTGGAGGGTAAAGGAGAGACAAGTAAAGTAAAGGAGAGGAGAGTAAGGGAGTGGAGAGCAAAGAACAAGAGAATAAAAAGGAGAGAATTAGAAAGGAGAGAAGAGTAAAGTAAAGGAGAAGATAGTAAAGAGAGTAGTGGAGGAGGGAGATGAGAGTAAAGGAGAGGAGAGTAAAATAGAGTATAGGAGAGTAAAGGAGATGATTATAAAGGAGAGAAGAGTAGATTACAGGAGAGGAGAGTAAAAGAGAGTAGAGTAAAGGAGAGAAGAGTAGATTAAAGGACAGGAGAGTGTAAAGGAGAGGAGAGTAAAGGAGAGAAGAGGAGATTAAAGGAGAGGAGAGGAGATTAAAGGACAGGAGAGTAAAGGAGAGGAGAGTAAAGGAGAGAAGAGGAGATTAAAGGACAGGAGAGTAAAGGAGAGGAGAGTAAAGGAGAGAAGAGGAGATTAAAGGAGAGGAGAGGAGAGTAAATGAGAGAAAAGGAAAGGAGCGTAAAGGAGAAGAGGAGATTAAAGGAGAGGAGAGTAAAGGAGAGAAGAGGAGATTAAAGGAGAGGAGAGGAGAGTAAATGAGAGGAGAGTAAAGGAGAGAAGAGGAGATTAAAGGAGAGGAGAGTAAACAATGGAAGAGGAAAGGATAGGAGAGTAAAGGAGAGGAGAGTAAAGGAGAGAAGAGGAGATTAAAGGAGAGGAGAGGAGAGTAAATGAGAGAAAAGGAGAGGAGCGTAAAGGAGAAGAGGAGATTAAAGGAGAGGAGAGTAAATGAGAGAAAAGGAGAGGAGCGTAAAGGAGAAGAGGAGATTAAAGGAGAGGAGAGTAAAGGAGAGAAGAGTAGATTAAAGGAGAGGAGAGGATAAGAAAAGAGAGGAGAGGAGAGTAAATGAGAGGAGAGAATAACAAATGAGAGGAGAGTAAAGGAGAGGAGAGAATAATAAATGAGAGGAGAGGACAGTAAAGAAGAGGATTGTAAAGGAGATGAGAGGCAAGTAAAGGAGAGAAGAGTAGATTAAAGGAGAGGAGAGGAGAGTAAAGGAGAGAAGAGGAAAGGAGAGGAGAGTAAAGGAGAGGAGAGTAAAGAACAGGAGGATAAAAAAGGAGAGAATGGGAAAGGAGAGAAGAGGAGTGTAAAGGAGAGGAGGGTAAAGAAGAAAAGAGTAAAGTAAAGGAGAAAGAGAGTAAAGAGTGTAGTGGAGGAGGGAGAGGAGAGTAAAGGAGAGGAGAGAAAAATAGAATATAGGAGAGTAAAGGAGGTGATTGTAAAGGAGAGAAGAGTAGATTAAAGGAGCGGAGAGGAGAGTAAAGAAGAGAAGAGGAAAGGAGAGTAGCGTAAAGGAGAGAAGAGTAGATTAAAGGAGAGGAGAGGAGAGTAAAGGAGAGGAGAGGAAAGGAGAGGAGAGTAAAGGAGAGGAGAGTAAAAGAGAGAAGAGTAAATGGGAGCTGAGCTGAGTGAAGGAGTGGAGAGTAAAGGAGAGGAGAGTAAAGGAGAGGAGAGTAAAAGAGAGGAGAGTAAAGGAGAGTAGAAGACATAAGATTTAAAGATAGGAAAGTAGAATAGAGAAAAGTAAATGAGAGGAGAGGAGAGGAGAAAAGATTAAAAGAAAGGAAAGTAGAGTAGAAAAGAGGAGAGGAGAGGAGAGGAGAGAAGGAGAGGAGATGAGAGTAAAAGAGAGGAGAGTAAAAGAGAGGACAGTAAAGGAGAGGAGAGTTAAGGAGAGGAGAGTTATGGAGATGAGAGTAATGGAGAGAAAAGGATGAGAAAGTCAAAGTGTTTTGCAGGAGTGGACTGGAGATAAGTATTTTGGAGTTGTTAGGCTCCATTGAGAGCTGCAGTAAATTCCTCTGTCTTTGCTCCTGAAAGACTAATGGCCTCACCACAGATATGAGGGTAGGAGGCATTAAGTAAATACATGGCTCTGCTTAAACATGGCCCCATTTCCATGGCGACACCAACATATGGAACACTGCATTGAAACAATTCTGTGGCGTGCTGTGTACACAAACACATACTGAAACATGAGTGTCTGTGTGTGTATGAAAAATACCGCTGCGTCTTCCAGAGGGAGGTTCTGAATTGCAGGGGCAGACAATGTGCTTTTTTTCGCATTCTGCCAGTGTGATGGATGCTGGTGAAAGTGGATCACAGAGAGAGATTATACCATCGACCACTTCCACCCACAGACACACTACATAGTTCAACCACATTCCCCCAAAGACACGCTACATGGTTCAACCACATCCCCCCACAAACACGCCACATAGTTCAACCACTTCCCCCCAAAGACACGCTACATAGTTCAACCACTTCCCCCCACAAACACACCACATAGTTCAACCACATCCCCCCCCAAAGACACGCTACATAGTTCAACCACTTCCCCCCAAAGACACGCTACATAGTTCAACCACTTCCCCCCAAAGACATGCTACATAGTTCAACCCCTTCCCCGCAAAGACACGCTACATAGTTCAACCACTTCCCCCCAAAGACATGCTACATGGTTCAACCACATCCCCCCAAAGACATGCTACATGGTTCAACCACATCCCCCCAAAGACATGCTACATAGTTCAACCACATCCCCCCCAAAGACACGCTACATAGTTCAACCACATACCCCCAAAGACACGCTACATCGTTCAACCACATCCCCCCACAGACACACCACATGGTTCAACCACATCCTCCCACAGACACACTACATGGTTCAACCACATCCCCCCACAGACACACTACATGGTTCAACCACATCCCCCCACAGATACACTACATGGTTCAACCATACAAAAACACCAGCTCATATATTCACTCACCAAGACAGGAGATCCAGCTCAGCACTGCAATTCACCCATATTACTGGGTCTGATGGTCAACATTTGACAATCTTTAACTGCTGCAAATCCTAGTAACACTGTAAGGGAGTAATTGAGCCATCTTTCATTCGCTGTGTTTTCAGTGGGTTACGGAGTGAGCCTTATTAGCAGGTTGCCCTGTGCATGTTCTGCATTAAGTTATTAAATGGACACTACTGACTTTCACTGTTGACCTCTAACCTCTTTAATCTCCCCTGTCTAATCCATCAAATCAAATCAAATCCAATGGTATTTTTCACATGCTTCATAAACAACAGGTGTAGTCTAACAGTGAAATGCTTACTGATGGTCCCTTCCCAACAATGCAGTGAGGCCTCCCGAGTGGCGCAGCGGTCTAAGGCACTGCATCGCAGTGCTTGAAGCATCACTACAGACCCGTGTTCGATCCCAGGCTCTGTCGCAGGGCTGTTCTTGTTCCATCGTGCGCTAGTGACTCCTGTGGTGGGCTGGGCTCATTCATGTTGACACGGTTGCCAATTGTACTGTGTTTCCTCCGACACATTGGTGTGGCTGGCTTCTGGGTTAAGCGAGCGGCTTGGCAGGGTTGTATTTTGGAAGACGCATGGCTCTCGACCTTCGCCTCTCCTGAGTCCGTACGGAAGTTGCAGAATGGGACAAGACCGTAACTACCAATTGGGGAGAATAAGGGGTAACCAGTAAATAAATTAAATAAAAAATGTTTGAATAAAAAAAAAGACAATGCAGAAAGGAATAGAGAAATAGTAGGAAAATAGACAAATAATAACATGAGAAATACATTGAAAAATAATAACACAAGGATATAAATACCAAATGAGTAACAATAACTAGGCTTTTAAAGCAATACTTACACTTCCAGTCAGTTATCATGAAAGAGGACATGTCCACCATGTGTATTTCCAGCTACAGGTTAGCTATTTATACACTGTATACACACAACACTGTCATTCTGTGCTATAACGGTGACAGTGTCAGAGGGCGAGCCAGACAAATAACTGTCTGAAAAGCCAAGGCATGGTGTGTAATGTCTGCTGTGAACTCTGCTAACTGACATGTCTCTTTCTTTAACAGCTTCCACAAAGTGATAAAATAAACCCTGCAGTCAGTCTGCTGTTATCCACCAGGTATAAAAGTTGTCACAACCATCAACTAACAACCAACACTCACCAGCCTTCACTAGAAGCTCTCTGTTCTCTGTTCTCTCACGCCAGGTCTCAGGGCATTAAGCTTTAAGCTACTACCGGTAGGATAATCAGTTTTACGAGGGTATATATATATGTATATATATATATATATATATATATATATATATATATATATATATATATATAGTAGTCATGACGTTGCCCGTATAAATATTGTCATGACGTTGCCCTGTTGGTGAGGTTTATGACCCCCATAAATACCTTTCCCCCATTTCTCTCTCTACTCTACAGAATGGACTCTTGGAAAGCCCTTTATTCACATAGAGACAGTATGGTAACATCAAAAGGTTGGGAACAGAACAATATTTCTGTAATCCAACCAGTTGAAAGTGTCCGTTGGTACTTAAAGAATATGATGTCAGATTAGTTGGTGTCTGTCACGCCCTGACCTGAGAGAGAGGGTTTGTTTCTCTATGTGGTTAGGTCAGGGTGTGGGGTGGGCATTCTATGTTTTTGTATTTCTTTGTTTTGGACCGAGTATGGTTCCTAATCAGAGGCAGCTGTCTATCGTTGTCTCTGATTAGGAATCATACTTAGGCAGCCATTTCCCCACCTGTGTTTGTGGGTTATTATTCTTTCTGTGAGTGTTTTGTGTGCACCTCAGTTGTGTCACGTTCATTTCTGTTTATCCTGTTTATTGTTTTTGTTCGGTTTCACTTCTATTAAAGTATGTGGAATTACCGGCACGCTGGCTTCTATATGACAGGGAATTTGAAGACAGTACTCGTGACAGTGTCTGAGACATGATTACTGATGATAGGACGACATAAATTTTATCTTGGAAAGTCTACACAATCTAGATATCAGATTCACATGGAATTGTTGGGCAATTTAAATGTTTAAATGTGAAACTGTTTATGAAAAGATTAAATGTAATTTTAGTTTTAAAATGAGAGAATTGTTTTCATAAGCAAAATATGCTCCCTCAGTGGCCACGCCCATGTAAATCAGCATTGGTTGGAAATTATGAACCAACCCCTTTTCTACATTTCTATAAAAGCCTCCATTACCCAATTCACAGCTGACTAAGCCAACCCCAGCGTGAGCTCTGGTTGTGAATGATTGAACGACTACAACCTAACGAAATTAACATTGTGTTCCCGATGACTTAAGGTCAATACGTTTAAAAGGGTGAATTTCAACGTGGAAGTGACGATCGCCACGCTGGAAGGATGAATTTCGACTATACCAGCCAAAATATAGCATGAGCTTAGTTTGGCAACTTGGTATGAACTTTGAACTCTTATTCACTAAAGAAGTGATACATCATAGATGATTAATAATTGACTGCTATTGATATAAAAGATTACCAGATCTTTAAGAGTTTTTCGGAAGACAACAGCTCGATAAACATTCTTCCGTGGTTCCCAGACTTCCTAGTTAATTACATTTAAATGATTACGTTAATCAGGTAATATTAATTACAGAGAATTGATTTGATAAAATAGCATGTCATATCATTTAATCCATAGTAAAGACACAACAATATACACACATACTACATACTACCGGTAGGATAGTCAGTTTTACGAGGGTATGTTTGGCAGCATGAGTGAAGGATTCTTTGTTGCAAAATAGGAATCAGATTGTAGATTTCATTTTGGATTGGAGATGCTTAATGTGGGTCTGGAAGGAGAGTTTACAGTCTAACCAGACAGCTAGGTATCTGTAATTGTCCACATATTCTAGGTCAGAACCGTCCAGGGTAGCGATGCTGGACGGGCGGGCAGGTGCAGGCAGCGATCGGTTGAAGAGCATGCATTTAGTTTTACTTGCATTTAAGAGCAGTTGGAGGCCACAGAAGGAGAGTTGTATGGCATTGAAG
The DNA here is from genome assembly GCF_901001165.1 of Salmo trutta. Classification (NCBI taxonomy): domain Eukaryota; kingdom Metazoa; phylum Chordata; class Actinopteri; order Salmoniformes; family Salmonidae; genus Salmo; species Salmo trutta. The sequence continues at coordinate 34,435,617 of NC_042982.1, forward strand.
CTCATCTTGAGGTTAGTTAGCACAGTGTCCAAAGAAAGGCCAGAAGTATACAGAATGGTGCCGTCTGCGTAGAGGTGGATCAGAGAATCACCAGCAGCAAGAGCGACATCATTGATGTATACAGAGAAGAGAGTCGGCCTGAGAATTGAACCCTCTGGCACCCCATAGAGACTGCCAGAGGTCCGGACAATAGGCCCTCCGATTTGACACACTGAACTCTATCTGAGAAGTAGTTGGTGAACCAGTCACTTGAGAAACCAAGGTTGTTGAGTCTGCCGATAAGAATGTGTGGTTGACAGAGTCGAAAGCCGTGGCCAGGTCGATGAAGACGGCTGCACAGTACTGTCTTTTATCGATAGCAGTTATGATATCATTTAGGACCTTGAGCATGGCTGAGGTGCACCCGTGACCAGCTCGGAAACTGGATTGCACAGCGGAGAAAGTACGGTGGGATTCGAAATGGTCGGTGATCTGTTTGTTAACTTGGCTTTCAAAGACCTTAGAAAGGCAGGGTAGGATAGATATAGGTCTGTAGCAGTTTGGGTCTAGAGTGTCTCCCCCTTTGAAGAGGGGGATGACTGAGGCAGCTCTCCAATCTTTGGGGATCTCAGACGATACGAAGGAGAGGTTGAACAGGCTAGTAATAGGGGTTGCAACAATTTCGGCAGATCATTTTGGAAAGAGAGGGTCCAGATTGTCTAGCCTGGCTGATTTGTAGGGGTCCAGATTTTGCAGCTCTATCAGAACATCAGCTATCTGGATTTGAGACAGATATAGACTACAGATCAGAAACAGATATAGACTACAGGGTAGAGACAGATATAGACTACAAAGTAGAGACAGATATAGACTACAGAGTAGTTAATGATATAGACTACAGAGTAGAAACAGAAATAGACTACAGAGTAGAGACAGATATAAACAATAGTGTTGCGACAGATACAGACTACAGAGTAGATACAGGTATAGACTACAGAGTGTAGACACATATAGATCACAAATTAAAGACATATACAGAGTACCGAGTAGAGACATATGTAGATCACAGATTAGAGACAGATACAGAGTACAGTGTATAAACAGACACAGTGCCTTGCAAAATAATTCATCCCTCTTGGCGTTTTTCCTAATTGGTGCATTACAACCTGTAATTTAAATTGATTTTTATTTGGATTTCATGTAATGGACATACACAAAATAGTGAAAAGTGGTGAAGTAAAAAAAAAAAAGTATTTAAAAAAATTCTACAAAATAAAAAACTGAAAAGTGGTGTGTGTATAAGTATTCACACCCTTTTCTATGAAGCCCCTAAATAAGATCTGGTGCAATTAGTTAAATAATAGATCCATCGGCCAATTTCTTGGGCCACTATACATATTTTGCCAATTGGACTTGGACCCCTCTGCTACTCGGAACCCTACTAATCCATCACGACTGGTCTATCGATGTCATTGCACGCGGAGGCTAAAACAGACTTTCCTCCGTCGAGACGTCCCTCTAAGGCCCTTCTGCTAGCTTGCTAGCCCCGGTCTGCTAGCTTGCTAGCCCCGGTCTGCTAGCTTGCTAGCCCCGGTCTGCTAGCTTGCTAGCCCCGGCCTACTAGCTGTCTGAATCGCCGTGTCTCCAGCCAGCCCAACCACTCACTGGACCCCTAATGATCACCCCGCTACGCATGCCTCTCCCTAATATCAATATGCCTTGTCCATTACTGTCCTGATTAGTGATTATTGTCTTATTTCACTGTAGAGCCTCTAGCCCTGCTCAATATACCTTAACCTACCATTTAGTTCCACCTCCCAAATATGCGGTGACATCACCTGGTTTAAACGTCTCTAGAGACAATATCTCTCTCATCATTACTCAATGCGTAGGTTTACCTCCAATGTACTCACATCCTACCATACCTCTGTCTGTACATTATGCCTTGAATCTATTCTCTCACACCCAGAAACATGCTCCTTTTACTCTCTGCTCTGAACGTACAAGACGACCAGTCCTGATAGCCTTTAGCTGTACCCTTATCCACCTCCTCCTCTGTTCCTCTGGTGATGTAGAGGTTAATCCAGGCCCTGCAGTGCCTAGCTCCACTCCTACTCCCCAGGTGCTCTCATTTGTTGACTTCCATAACCGTATAAGCCTTGGATTCATGCATGTTAACATTAAAAGCCTCCTCCCTAAGTTTATTTTATTCTATGCTTTAGCACACTCGGCCAAGCCGGATGTCCTAGCCGTGTCTGAATCCTGGCTTAGGAAGACCACCCAAAACCCTGAAATTTCCATCCCTAACTATAACATTTTCCGACAAGATAGAACTGCCAAAGGGGGCGGTGTTGCAATATACTGCAGAGATAGCCTGCAGAGTTCTATCTTACTATCCAGGTCTGTAACCAGACAATTCAAGCTTCTACTTTAAAAAATCCACCTTTCCAGAAACAAGTCTCTCACCATTACCGCATGCTATAGACCACCCTCTGTCCCCAGCTGTGCCCTGGACACCATATGTGAATTGATTGTCCCCCATCTATCTTCAGAGCTCATGCTGCGAGGTGACCTAAACTGTGACATGCTTAATAACACCCCGGCCGTCCTACAATCTAAGCTTGATGCCCTCAATCTCACACAAATTATCAATGAACCTACCAGGTACAACTCCAAATCCGTAAACACGGGCACCGTCATAGATATCATCCTGACCAACCTGTCCTCTAAATGCACCTCTGCTGTCTTCATCCAGGATCTCAGCGATCACTGCCTCATTTCCTGCATCTGTAATGGGTCTGCGGTCAAACGACCACCCCTCATCACTGTCAAACGCTCCCACTTCAGCGAGCAGGCCTTTCTAATCGACCTGGCCTGTGTATCCTGAAAGGATATTGACCTCATCCCGTCAGTAGAGGATGCCTGGTTATTCTTTAAAAGTGCCTTCCTCACCATCTTAAATAAGCATGCCCCATTAAAAAAATGTAGAACCAGGAACAGATATAGCCCTTGGTTTTCTCCAGACCTGACTGCCCTTGACCAGCACAAAAACATCCTGTGGCGTACTGCATTAGCATCGAACAGCCCCCATGATATGCAACTTTTCAGGAAAGTTAGGAACAAATATACACAGGCAGTTAGGAAAGCTAAGGCTAGCTTTTTCAAGCAGAAATTTGCATCCTGTAGCACAAACTCAAAAAAGTTCTAGGACACTCTAAAGTCCATGGAGAACAAGAGCACCTCTTCCCGGCTGCCCACTGCACTGAGGCTAGGAAACACTGTCACCACTGATAAATCCACTACAATTGACAATTTCAATAAGCATTGTTCTATGGCCGGCCATTCTTTCCACCTGGCTACCGATACCCCGATCAACAGCCCTCCACCCCCCACAGCAACTCGCCCAAGCCTCCGCCACTTCTCCTTCACCCAAATCCAGATAGCTGATCTTCTGAAAGAGTTGCAAAATCTGGACCCCTACAAATCTGCAGGGCTAGACAATCTGGACCATCTCTTTCTAAAATTATCTGCCGAACTTGTTGCAACCACTATTACTAGCATGTTCTACCCTGCCTTTCTAAGGTCCTCGAAAGCCAAGTTAACAAATAGATTACTGACCATTTCGAATCCCACCATACCTTCTCCGCTATGAAATCTGGTTTCAGAGGTGGTCATGGGTGCACCTCAGCCATGCTCAAGGTCCTAAACGTTATCATAACCTCCATCGATAAGAGACATTACTGTGCAGCCGTCTTCATCGACCTGGCTAAGGCTTTCGACTCTGTCAATCACACATTCTTGTTGGCATACTCAACTGCCTTGGTTTCTCAAATGATTGCCTCGCGTGTTTCACCAACTACTTCTCTGATAGATTTCAGTGTGTCAAATCAGAGGGCCTGTTGTCTGAACCTCTGGCAGTCTCTATGGGGGTGCCACAGGGTTCAATTCTCGGGACGACTCTCTTCTCCATACACATCAATGTTGTTGCTCTTGCTGCTGGTGATTCTTTGATCCACCTCTATGCAGACGACACCATTCTGTATACCTCTGGCCCTTCATTGGACACTGTGTTAACTAACCTCCAGACGAGCTTCAATGCCATACAACTCTCCTTCCGTGGCTTTTAGCACCAGCTGTCAGAGCAACTCACAGATCACTGCACCTGTACATAGCCCATCTGTAAGTAGCCCATCCAATCTACCTTATCCCCATACTGTATTTATTTACTTATCTTGCTCCTTTGCACCTCAGTATCTCTTCTTTCACATTCATCTTCTATACATTCTACCATTCCAGTGTTTACTTGCTATATTGTAATTACTTCGCCACCATGGCCTATTTATTGCCTTACCTCCCTTATCTTACCTCATTTGCACATGCTGTATATAATCTTTTCTACTGTATTATTGGTTGTATTTTTGTTTATTCCATGTGTAACTCTGTGTTGTTGTATGTGTCGAACTGCTTTGCTGTGTCTTGGCCAGGTCGCAGTTGCAAATGAGAACTTGTTCTCAACTAGCCTACCTGGTTAAATAAAGGTGAAATGAAATAAAATAAAAAATATATATACACCTGTTCTGAAAGAGTCTGCATCACCATTAAGCAAGGGGCACCACCAAGCAAAAGGCCCCATGAAGACCAAGGAGCTCTCCAAACAGGTCAGGGACAAAGTTGTGGAGAAGTAGAGATCAGGGCTGGGTTATAAAAAAATATCAGAAACTTTGAACATCCCACGGGAGCACCATTAGAACCTCTTGGGGCTAGGGGGCAGTATTTTCACGGCCGGACGAAAAACGTACCCAATTTAAACTGGTTACTACTCTTGCCCAGGAAATAGAATATGCATATTATTAGTAGATTTGAATGGTGTCTGTGAGTATAACAGAACTCATATGGCAGGCAAAAACCAGAGAACATTTCAACCAGGAAGTGTAAGGTCTGAGAACTGTAGTTCTACTTTTAAATCCCTAGAGAAACTACAAATACTTAGGGGTCACGTTGCACTTCCTAAGGCTTCCGTTGGCTGTCAAAAGCCCCCCGAAAGTTGTTTCATACGTATCCAGTAACCGGGCAGAATATAGGAGCTCAGTTACTGAGTGGACTGCTGGAGGACAAAGAGATTGGAAATGCGCATTCACATGAGCATGCCTTTCCTTATTTTTCTTCTGAAATGAATACGCTATTGTCCGGTTGGAATATTATCGCTTTTCTACGAGAAAAATACCATAAAGATTGATTTTAAACAGCGTTTGCCATGCTTCTAAGTACGGTAATGGAACATTTTGACTTTTCGTCTCTGGTTCCGCGCTCGCGCGTTATTCCTTTGGATAGGGCTCTGAACGCACAAACAAAACGGAGGTATTTGGACAAAAATATGGATTATTTGGAACATAAACAACATTTCTTGTGGAAGTAGCAGTCCTGGGAGTGCATTCTGACGAAGATCAGCAAAGGTAATACAATATTTCTAATACTAATTCTGAGTTTAGGTTGCCCCGAACTTGGTGGGTGTCTGAATAGCTAGCCGTGATGACTGAACTATGTACTCAGAATATAGAAAAATGTGCTTTCGCCGAAAAGCTATTCTAAAATCTGACACAGCGTTTGCATCCAGGAGTAGTCTATCTATAATTCTTAAAATAATTGTTATGTATTTTGTCAACGTTTATGATGAGTATCTCTGTAATATGTGTGCTCATTGTACTCATTCACTGGTAGTTCTGGAGGCTAAACATTTTCTGAACGTCACGCGCCAATGTAAAATGCTGTTTTGGATATAAATATGAACTTTTTCGAACAAAACATACATGTATTGTGTAACATAATGTCCTAGGAGTGTCATCTGATGAAGATCGTCAAAGGTTAGTGCTTCATTTAGCTGTGTTTTGGGTTTTATTGACATATATGCTTGCTTGGAAAATGGCTGTGTGATTATTTTTGTCTCTGTACTCTCCTAACATAATCTAATGTTTTGCTTTCGCTGTAAAGCCTTTTTGAAATCGGACAATGTGGTTACATCAAGGAGAAGTGTGTCTTTAAAATGGTGTAAAATAGTCGTATGTTTGAGAAATTGAAATGATTTGATTTTTGCTGTTTTGAATTTCATGCCATGCTATCTTGTCAAGCAATCCCGTTAACGAGATCCTATCTCAAAAGGGTCCCCAACAGGTTAAATCCATTATTATAAAATGAAAAAAGAATATGACACCACAAAAAAACTGACAAGAGCGGGCTAACCACCAAAACTCACGGACCAGGCAAGGAGGTCATGAATCAGAAAGGCAACAAAGAGACCAAAGATAACCCTGAAGGAGCTGCAAATCTCCACAGCGGAGATTGAAGTATCTGTCCATTGGACAACTTTAAGCCGTACACTCCACAGAGCTTGGCTTTACGGAAGAGTGGCCAGAAAAAAAAGCCATTACTTAAAGAAAAAAAACTTGCAAAAACGTTTGGTGTTCGCCAAAAGGCATGTGGGAGACTCCCCAAACATATGGAAGAAGCAACTCTGGTCAGATGATACTAAAATGTAACTTTTTGGCCATCAAGGTAAACACTTTGTCTGGCTCAAACTCAACACCACTCATCACCCCGAGACACCATCCCCACAGTGAAGCATGGTGGTGGCAGCATCATGCTGTGAGGATTTTTTTCATCGTCAGGGACTGGGAAACTGGTTAGAATTGAAGGAATGATGGGTGGCGCCAAATAAAGGGAAATTCTTGATGGAAACCTTTTTTCAGTCTCCAGAAATTTGAGACATGGACGGAGGTTCACCTTCCAGCAAGACAATGACCTAAGCATACTGCTAAAGCAACACTCGAGTGGTTTAAGGGGAAACATTTAAATGTCTTGGAATTGCCTAATCTAAGCCCAGACCTCAACCCAATTGACAGTCTGTGGTATGACTTAAAGATTGCTGTTCACCAGCGGAACCCATCCAACTTGAAGGAACTGGAGCAGTTTTGCCTTGAAGAATGGGTACATATCCCAGTGGCTAGATGTGCCAAGCTTATAGCGACATACCCCAAGAGACTTGCAGCTGTAATTTCTGCAAACGGTGGCTCTACAAAGTATTGACTTTGGGAGGGTGAACAGTTATGCATGCTCAAGTTTTATGTTTTTTGTCTTATTTCTTGTTTGTTTCACAATAGAACATATTTTTCATCTTCAAAGTGGTAGGCATGTTGTGTAAATCAAATGATACAACCCCCCCCAAAATACCATTTAATTCCAGGTTGTAAGGCAACAAAATAGGAAAAATGCCAAGGGAAGTGAATACTTTTGCAAGCCACTGTATGGACTACAGAGTAGAGACATATGACACTCACTGCCTTGTTTCAGAACATGGAAATTGAGAAATTGAGCAGAATTGTATTTTCATATTAAAAAATATCAAGATTCACCAGTTACCAAGCATTTCATTCTTTGGTATAAAAAAAGAAGTAAATGAAAGTAAGAGGACAATATCTAGAGAATAATGCAACCGGAAAGTCAAATAGTGTCTAATGGTGTGATCGTTCTCTGGACAGTGATAAATGACCAGTCATATTTTCAGCAAAATAGTCCCAAGTGATCAGAAGCATTAAAACAAAGACATCAAATATGGTCCCCTGGAATCAATACAATTCAATAGCAGACTACAGTATCGTCCAGAGAGCTGCAGACCAGAGTACAACTGGAAAAATAATGAGCAGAAGAACCCTGCATCCAGACAGCTAGATATGATGTCAGAGGGACTTTTCACATGCTACTCATGTGTCTGTTCCCACTATACACTATAGACACAGTCCCAACCTCTTACATCTAGACGTTCCGCTAGCGGAACACCTGCTCCAATATCCAATGATAGGCGTGGCGCGAATTACAAATTCCTCAAAAATACAAAAACTTAAATTTTTAAAACATATGACTATTTTACACCATTTTAAAGACAAGACTCTCCTTTATCTAACCACTCTGTCCGATTTCAAAAAGGCTTTACAGCGAAAGCAAAACATTAGATTATGTCAGCAGAGTACCCAGCCAGAAATAATCAGACACCCATTTTTCAAGCTAGCATATAATGTCATAAAAAACAAAACCACAGCTAAATGCAGCACTAACCTTTGATGATCTTCATCAGATGACACGCCTAGGACATTATGTTATACAATACATGCATGTTTTGTTCAATCAAGTTCATATTTATATAAAAAAACTGCTTTTTACATTAGCATGTGACGTTCAGAACTAGCATTCCCACCGAACACTTCCGGTGAATTTACTAAATTACTCACGATAAACGTTCACAAAAAACATAACAATTATTTTAAGAATTATAGATACAGAACTCCCTTATGCACTCGCTATGTCCGATTTTAAAATAGCTTTTCGGTGAAAGCACATTTTGCAATATTCTGAGCAGATAGCACGCCATCACAGGCTAGCTATTTTGACACCCACCAAGTTTGACCCTCACGAAACTCCGATTTACTATTAGAAAAGTTTGATTACCTTTCCTGTTCTTCATCAGAATGCACTCCTAGGACTCCCAGGACTCCCAGGACTCAATAACAAATGTTGGTTTGGTTCAAAATAATCCATAGTTATATCCAAATAGCGGCGTTTTGTTTGTGCGTTCAAGACACTATCCAAGGGTGACGAAGAGTTGAGCGCCCGACGCGTTTCGTGACAAAAAAATTCTAAATATTCCATTACCGTACTTCGAAGCATGTCAACCGCTGTTTAAAATCAAATTTTATGCTATTTCTCTCGTAAAAAAGCGATAATATTCCAACGGGAGTCGTTGTTTACGTTCAAAGACGAAAGAATAAAAACATGGGGTCGCCTCGTGCACGCGCCTCCAGTCTCTGTTCTCTGATCGACCACTATCAAAATGCGCTAATGTTTTTCAGCCAGGGCCTGCAAAGCCACCATTCAGCTTTTTGCCGCCTTCTGAGAGCCCATGGGAGCCGTAGGAAGTGTCACGTAACAGCAGAGATCCCCTGTTTTGGATAGAGATGATCAAGAAGGCCAAGAAATGGTCAGACAGGGTACTTCCTGTACAGAATCTTCTCAGGTTTTGGCCTGCCAAATGAGTTCTGTTATACTCACAGACACCATTCAAACAGTTTTAGAAACTTTGGAGTGTTTTCTATCCAAAGCTAATAATTATATGCATATTCTAGTTTCTGGGCAGGAGTAATAATCAGATTAAATCGGGTACGTTTTTTATCCGGCCGTGAAAATACTGCCCCCTATCCATAACAGCTAGCCACAAGCTGTCACAGTGTTGCTAGGAGTGGTGGTAGGAGTCAGGCGCAGAGAGCAGAGGTACGGAACTTCGTGTTTATTTGAACAAAAAAACCAACACGATGAACGCCAACACAAACGGCGTGGGAAAATTGCCAAGTGCCCAAAACAGGTGCACAGAATGCATATAATAATAAGTAATAAATCGCCAGCACATCCAATGACAAAAGTACAACCTGACGCTAAAATAATCCCGCACAACACTGGGCGGGCTAACCAGGCTTAAATAACCAAAATCAAAAGACCAAATGAGGGACAGGTGCAAACAATCAGACATACCAAACAAAAAGGAAAAAGGGATCAGCGGCGGCTAGTAGGTCGGTGACGACGACCGCCGAGCGCCGCCCGAGCAGGCAGGGGAGCCACCTTCGGTGGGATTCGTGACACAAGCCATTGTTACTTTCATCAAATCTCCCCTTTTAGCACTCTGCACAGACATTAACTTTTCATTTGTATCTGCATTCTGCACACATTTATTCCTCTTTCACTCACCAGAAATGTATCACCGGCCTGTGCAGCAGATTAAAAGCCAACAGCTATACACTCACACTCAATGTGTGGGACCTCTGGTGGAAGAGCACTATGAAGACATTACTACCACCACCACAGCATCCAGCTCCCATCCAACTGACCTACCACTGCTACAGCATCTCTCTCAGACACACACACACATGCATGCGCACACACACACACACACACACACACAAACAGCTAGTTGTCTCCCCCAGTGTACTATTCATCTGGTGTCAGTGTCAGCACCCCTCGGGGCCCACGTCCCCTAACAGTAATTGTTTCTCTAATGTACATCTCAATTCATTCAGTGCAATCACCTCACACAAACACACACACACAAGAAAAATGATAAATTCACATCGTTCAAGCACTGAAAAAATTACAATAATGTCAGCCAGACAGTTGAAGAGAGTGTGGAGGTGAGAGAAAGGCTTTTTGTGATCTGTCCATCACATCTGATTGGACTGCATTACCTAACTCAATGGAGACTGACTGGCCCACAGCTCAGTTCTCATCCCTGTTGGCCACATCTGTGGGTGTAGAGGTGGAGGTGGAGGTGAAGGTGGAACTAGAGTAGAGTTTGAATGATAAACTGAAAATTACAGAGGTGGCGGTGGGGGTGGAGTTGGGGGTGGGGCGGAGGTAGAGGTGGGGGCGTCGGTGGGGGTGGGGCGGAGGTGGGGGCAGATGTGGGGGCAGGGGGCAGAGGCGGTGGCGGAGGTAGGGGTGGGGGCAGAGGTGGGGGTGGAGGTGGGAGCGGAGGTAGGTGTGGAGGTGGGGCGGAGGTGGGGGCAGAGGTGGCGGTGGAGGTGGGGGCGGAGGTGTCGGTTGGGGTGGAGGCGGAAACGGAGGTGGAGGTTGTGGTGGGGCGGAGGTGCTGGTGGTGGTGGGGGTGACGGTGGGAGCGGAGGTGGTGGTGCAGGTTGTGGTGAGGGTGAGGGTGGGGGTGGAGGCGGAGGCGGAGGTAGAGGTTGTGGTGGGGCGGAGGCGGGGGCAGGGGCTGAGGTGGCGGTGGTGGTGGGGGTGACGGTGGGGCGGAGGTGGTGGTGCAGGTTGTGGTGGGGGTGGCGGTGGGGGTGGGGGTGACGTTGAAGGTAGAGGTAGAGGTAGAGCTGGCGGTGGCAGTGGCTGTTTAGGTAGTGGTGGGGGTGGAGGTAGTGGTAGAGGACGTGGTGGTGGCGGTGGAGGTTCAGGTAGTGGTGAGGGTGGAGGTAGAGGAGGTGGCGGTGGCGGTGCAAGTAGTGTTGAGGGTGGAGGTAGAGGTAGAGGTAGAGGAGGTGGCGGTGGCGGTGCAGGTAGTGGTGGAGTTGGAGGTAGAGGAGGTGGCGGTGGCGGTGCAGGTAGTGGTGGGGGTGGAGGTAGAGGTAGAGGTAGAGGTGGCGGTGGCGGTGCAGGTAGTGGTGAGGGTGGAGGTAGAGGTAGAGGTAGAGGAGGTGGCAGTGGCGGTGCAGGTAGTGGTGGGGTTGAAGGTAGAGGAGGTGGCGGTGGCGGTGCAGGTAGTGGTGGGGGTAGAGGTAGAGGAGGTGGCAGTGGCGGTGCAGGTAGTGGTGGGGTTGAAGGTAGAGGAGGTGGCGGTGGCGGTGCAGGTAGTGGTGGGGGTGGAGGTAGAGGTAGAGGAGGTAGCGATAGTGGTGGTGTGTCATTGAAGTGAGGAGATGTTACGCAGCAGATCACCACCGCAGGTTGGCTTTACAAGCAGGACTCAAAGCAATTAGTGGATAATCCGCTCCATAAAGCCAGAATGAAAGGGTCCATTAAAGGGGGAATGATGGGAAGACATTTACATGCATATAGTTTTATATAGAGTTTTAAGGCTGCGGTAAAGAGAAAATTAGATGAGTGTGTAAGGGAGCTATTCCTCTGAGAATGTACACTCATGTCTCTCACACACACACACGCACGCACGCACGCACGCACGCACACACACACACACACACACACACACACACACACACACACACACACACACACAAGGTCTGATCTTCTACCATCTCTGCAGCTCCTCCCACTGCTCCAAGGCAGCCAGAAACCACCAGGGACGTAGACGTGACAAACAGGATTTCAGACCCCACAATCCTCAATCCTCCCTGCCAATTAATGAGGTTAATTGGTTGGGCTGATGCGAGATACAGGCAATGACGGCTGAATCAAAGTGTGGACAAAGACAAGATTTGATTTGGGTTTCAATGAACATTGATCCAATGGAAGTTCCAATTAGTCTGGTGTTGAGGGGTTGTGATGATTTATGTTTCAACCCTGCTATCAGAACACAAATGTTTTCCTGTACTACTAGAGCATCTCTAGTGTTACTGTACTACAGGCATCTCTAGTGTTACTGTATTACAGAAATCTCTAGTGTTACTGTACTACAGGCATCTCTAGTGTTACTGTATTACAGACATCTCTAGTGTTACTGTACTACAGGCATCTCTAGTGTTACTGTATTACAGAAATCTCTAGTGTTACTGTACTACTGGCATCTCTAGTGGTACTGTACTACAGGCATCTCTAGTGGTACTGTACTACAGGCATCTCTAGTGTTACTGTATTACAGAAATCTCTAGTGTTACTGTACTACAGGCATCTCTAGTGTTACTGTACTACAGGCATCTCTAGTGTTACTGTATTACAGAAATCTCTAGTGTTACTGTACTACAGGCATCTCTAGTGTTACTGTACTACAGGCATCTCTAGTGTTACTGTATTACAGAAATCTCTAGTGTTACTGTACTACAGGCATCTCTAGTGTTACTGTATTACAGACATCTCTAGTGTTACTGTATTACAGGCATCTCTAGTGTTACTGTATTACAGACATCTCTAGTGTTACTGTATTACAGGCATCTCTAGTGTTACTGTATTACAGGCATCTCTAGTGTTACTGTACTACAGGCATCTCTAGTGTTACTGTATTACAGGCATCTCTAGTGTTACTGTACTACAGGCATCTCTAGTGTTACTGTACTACAGGCATCTCTAGTGTTACTGTACTACAGGCATCTCTAGTGTTACTGTACTACAGGCATCTCTAGTGTTACTGTATTACAGGCATCTCTAGTGTTACTGTACTACAGGCATCTCTAGTGTTACTGTATTACAGGCATCTCTAGTTTTACTGTATTACAGGCATCTCTAGTGTTACTGTACTACAGTAATCTCTAGTGTTACTGTACTACAGGCATCTCTAGTGTTACTGTACTACAGGCATCTCTAGTGTTACTGTACTACAGGCATCTCTAGTTTTACTGTACTACAGGCATCTCTAGTGTTACTGTACTACAGGCATCTCTAGTTTTACTGTACTACAGGCATCTCTAGTTTTACTGTACTACAGGCATCTCTAGTTTTACTGTACTACAGGCATCTCTAGTGTTACTGTACTACAGGCATCTCTAGTTTTACTGTACTACAGGCATCTCTAGTGTTACTGTACTACAGGCATCTCTAGTGTTACTGTACTACAGGCATCTCTAGTGTTACTGTACTACAGGCATCTCTAGTGTTACTGTACTACAGAAATCTCTAGTGTTACTGTACTACAGAAATCTCTAGTGTTACTGTACTACAGGCATCTCTAGTGTTACTGTATTACAGAAATCTCTAGTGTTACTGTACTTCAGACATCTCTAGTGATACTGTACAACAGGCATCTCTAGTGTTACTGTACTACAGTCATCTCTAGTGTTACTGTTCTACAGTCATCTCTAGTGTAGTACTAGATCATCTATAATTTTACTGTACTACAGACATCTCTAGTGTTACTGTTCTACAGTCATCTCTAGTGTTACTGTACTAAAGTCATCTCTAGTGTTACTGTACCACAGGCATCTCTAGTGTTACTGTTCTACAGTCATCTCTAGTTTTACTGTACTACTGTCATCTCTAGTGTTACTGTACTACAGTCATCTCTAGTGTTACTGTACCACAGTAATCTCTAATGTTACTGTACTTCAGTCATCTATAATCTTACTGTACTAAAGGCATCTCTAGTGTTACTGTAGTTCTAGATCATCTCTAGTGTTACTGTTCTACAGGTAACTCTAGTGTTACTGTTCTACAGTCATCTCTAGTGTACTACTAGATCATCTATAATCTTACTGTACTACAGGCATCTCTAGTGTTACTGTAGTTCTAGATCATCTCTAGTGTTACTGTACTACAGGCATCTCTAGTGTTACTGTTCTACAGTCATCTCTAGTGTTACTGTACCACAGGCATCTCTAGTTTTATTGTACTACTGGCATGTTTAGTGATACTGCACTACTAGAGAATCTCTAGTGTTACTGTACTACAGGCATTTCTAGTGTTACTGTACTACAGGCATCTCAAGTGTTACTGTTCTACAATCATCTCTAGTGTTACTGTACTACAATCATCTCTAGTGTTACTGTACTACAGTCATCTCTAGTGTTACTGTACTACTAGAGCATCACTAGTATTACTGTACTACAGACATCTCTAGTGTTACTGTACTAAAGGCATCTCTAGTGTTACTGTACTACAGTAATCTCTAGTGTTACTGTACTTCAGACATCTCTAGTGTTACTGTACTACAGGCATCTCTAGTGTTACTGTACTACAGGCATCTCTAGTGTTACTGTACTAAAGGCATCTCTAGTGTTACAGTACTACTAGAGCATCTCTAGTGTTACTGTACTATAGGCATCTCTCGTGTTACTGTACTACAGGCATCTGTAGTGTTACTGTGCTACAGGCATCTGTATTGTTACTGTACTACAGGCATCTCTAGTGTTACTGTACTACAATCATCTCTAGTGTTACTGTACTACAGTCACCTCTAGTGTTACAGTACTACTAGAGCATCTCTAGTGTTACTGTACTATAGGCATCTCTCGTGTTACTGTACTACAGTCATCTCTAGTGTTACTGTACTACAGGTATCACTGGTGTTACTGTGGTACTAGAGCACATCTAGTGTTACTATACTACAGGGATCTCTAGTGTTACTCTACTACAGTCATCTCTAGTGTTTCTGTACTACAGGCATCTCCAGTGTAATTGTACTTCTATAGCATGTCTAGTGTTACTTTACTACTCGAGCATCTCTAGTGTTACTGTACTACAGTCATCTCTAGTGTTGCTGTACTACAGTCATCTCTAGTGTTACTGTACTACAGGCATCTCTAGTGGTACTGTACTACATGCATCTCTAGTGTTACTGTACTACAGGCATCTCTAGTGTTACTGTACTACAGGCATCTCTAGTGTTACTGTACTAAAGGCATCTCTAGTGGTACTGTACTACATGCATCTCTAGTGTTACTGTACTACAGGCATCTCTAGTGTTACTGTACTACAGGCATCTCTAGTGGTACTGTACTACAGGCATCTCTAGTGTTACTGTACTACAGGCATCTCTAGTGTTACTGTACTACTAGAGCATCTCCAGTGTTACTGTACAACAGTCATCTCTGGTGTTACTGTACTACTAGAGAATCTCTAGTGGTACTGTACTACAGGCATCTCTAGTTTTACTGTACTGCTTGAGCATCTCTAGTGTTACAGTACTACAGGCATCTCTAGTGTTACTGTAATACAGGCATCTCTAGTGTTACTGTGCTACGGGTATTTCTGTTGTTACTTTACTACAGTCATCTCTGGTGTTACTGCACTACTAGAGCATCTCTAGTGTTACTGTACTACAGTCATCTCTGGTGTTACTGTACTACAGGCATCTCTAGTGTTACTGTACTACAGGCATCTCTAGTGGTACTGTACTACAGGCATCTCTAGTGTTACTGTACTACAGGCATCTCTAGTGTTACTGTACTACAGGCATCTCTAGTGTTACTGTACTACTGGCATCTCTAGTGTTACTGTACTACAGGCATCTCTAGTGTTACTGTACTACAGGCATCTCTAGTTTTACTGTACTGCTTGAGCATCTCTAGTGTTACAGTACTACAGGCATCTCTAGTGTTACTTTACTGCTAAAGCATCTCTAGTGTTACTGTACTACAGGCATCTCTAGTGTTACTTTACTGCTAAAGCATCTCTAGTGTTACTGTACTACAGGCATCTTATGACTGTGCTCTTAGATCAGTTGAGAGGAGGAGGTCACTAGCTAGATCACAGGCAGGGATGAGTCTCAGGTTGGTTCCAGCGTATGATGGAAGAAAAGGATGCTAATAACAGAGTAGCAGTTTAGGACAGCTGTAATCCCAGAATGCACAGTAATTTAAGAATTGGGCATCTATGACTAGTTTCTCAGGCTTGACCCTCCATGGCCTGACTAAATGAGGTCATAAACAACAGACATCATGACAGAGGAGCAGCAGAGACAGAACATCTAACAGCAAAGTACCCTTCCTGAGAGACAGTGCAATGATAAGAATTTACACAGGGAGCAGTGTTTAGTCACACAGCAGAGGCATACTGTACTGTCATATCTATGATGTGATGGTGGTAGAGAGCTCCTCCAGGGGGAAACATATGGTAGGCCTACAACTGTGGAGAGACACTTGTCCTCAACCTTTTCTCTCCTCCATCTCCCCAAGTGACCAGTAACCACATATAAACTTATTGAAAGGTGTCCCTTATTCCAGGGGTATTATAGTACATTGCCACTAATCTAATTGCTCGCTGGAACCCATTCCCTGGCCCCATTCAGGACGGGGCCTTATCAGGAGGAAATCACTTTTCACCTGCACTGGGTCATCTGTATGGCCGCTGACGGTGAGCTCTGTGGGATTTAACTTGGGCTTAGTGCTCTCTCTTGTCTCTGGATCCATCCTCCCATTCCACCTCCACCACCATCTCCACTCAGCCACAGCCCCAGTTTTAACCCCAGAACAGAGCATGCTGGCAGCGCAGCACAAAGGGCTATTTACTGAACTTGTGTCAGGAGTTATTAAACTTTAATCCCACTAGAAAGCAGGAAATTCCTGCAATGAATTATAATGGGTTACAGTACCCTAAATGGCCCCTATTCCTCCTAACGCACCAATATAGGGTTTAATAAACTGAATTATCAACTGGCTGTGTGGATACCATCTGCTCTAAAACTAGATGGAATTATCAACTGGCTGTGTGGATTCCGTCTGCTCTAAAACTAGATGGAATTATCAACTGGCTGTGTGGATTCCGTCTGCTCTAAAACTAGATGGAATTATCAACTGGCTGTGTGGAGTCCGTCTGCTCTAAAACTAGATGGAATTATCAACTGGCTGTGTGGATACCGTCTGCTCTAAAACTAGATGGAATTATCAACTGGCTGTGTGGAGTCCGTCTGCTCTAAAACTAGATGGAATTATCAACTGGCTGTGTGGAGTCCGTCTGCTCTAAAACTAGATGGAATTATCAACTGGCTGTGTGGATTCCGTCTGCTCTAAAACTAGATGGAATTATCAACTGGCTGTGTGGATACCGTCTGCTCTAAAACTAGATGGAATTATCAACTGGCTGTGTGGATTCCGTCTGCTCTAAAACTAGATGGAATTATCAACTGGCTGTGTGGATTCCGTCTGCTCTAAAACTAGATGGAATTATCAACTGGCTGTGTGGAGTCCGTCTGCTCTAAAACTAGATGGAATAATCAACTGGCTGTGTGGATACCGTCTGCTCTAAAACTAGATGGAATTATCAACTGGCTGTGTGGATTACGTCTGCTCTAAAACTAGATGGAATTATCAACTGGCTGTGTGGATTCCGTCTGCTCTAAAACTAGATGGAATTATCAACTGGCTGTGTGGATACCGTCTGCTCTAAAACTAGATGGAATTATCAACTGGCTGTGTGGATTACGTCTGCTCTTAAACTAGATGGAATTATCAACTGGCTGTGTGGATACCGTCTGCTCTAAAACTAGATGGAATTATCAACTGGCTGTGTGGATTCCGTCTGCTCTAAAACTAGATGGAATTATCAACTGGCTGTGTGGATTCCGTCTGCTCTAAAACTAGATGGAATTATCAACTGGCTATGTGGATACCATCTGCTCTAAAACTAGATGGAATTATCAACTGGCTGTGTGGATACCATCTGCTCTAAAACTAGATGGAATTATCAACTGGCTGTGTGGATTCCGTCTGCTCTAAAACTAGATGGAATTATCAACTGGCTGTGTGGATACCATCTGCTCTAAAACTAGATGGAATTATCAACTGGCTGTGTGGATTCCGTCTGCTCTAAAACTAGATGGAATTATCAACTGGCTGTGTGGATTCCGTCTGCTCTTAAACTAGATGGAATTATCAACTGGCTGTGTGGATACCGTCTGCTCTAAAACTAGATGGAATTATCAACTGGCTGTGTGGATACCGTCTGCTCTTAAACTAGATGGAATTATCAACTGGCTGTGTGGATTCCGTCTGCTCTAAAACTAGATGGAATTATCAACTGGCTGTGTGGAGTCCGTCTGCTCTAAAACTAGATGGAATTATCAACTGGCTGTGTGGATTCCGTCTGCTCTAAAACTAGATGGAATTATCAACTGGCTGTGTGGATACCGTCTGCTCTAAAACTAGATGGAATTATCAACTGGCTGTGTGGATACCGTCTGCTCTAAAACTAGATGGAATTATCAACTGGCTGTGTGGATACCGTCTGCTCTAAAACTAG
The DNA here is from genome assembly GCF_901001165.1 of Salmo trutta. Taxonomy (NCBI): domain Eukaryota; kingdom Metazoa; phylum Chordata; class Actinopteri; order Salmoniformes; family Salmonidae; genus Salmo; species Salmo trutta. The sequence goes on from NC_042982.1 coordinate 34,453,983, forward strand.
ATGGAATTATCAACTGGCTGTGTGGATACCGTCTGCTCTAAAACTAGATGGAATTATCAACTGGCTGTGTGGATTCCGTCTGCTCTAAAACTAGATGGAATTATCAACTGGCTGTGTGGATACCGTCTGCTCTTAAACTAGATGGAATTATCAACTGGCTGTGTGGATTCCGTCTGCTCTAAAACTAGATGGAATTATCAACTGGCTGTGTGGATTCCGTCTGCACTAAAACTAGATGGAATTATCAACTGGCTGTGTGGCGACCGTCTGCTCTAAAACTAGATGGAATTATCAACTGGCTGTGTGGATACCGTCTGCTCTAAAACTAGATGGAATTATCAACTGGCTGTGTGGATACCGTCTGCTCTAAAACTAGATGGAATTATCAACTGGCTGTGTGGATACCGTCTGCTCTTAAACTAGATGGAATTATCAACTGGCTGTGTGGATACCGTCTGCTCTAAAACTAGATGGAATTATCAACTGGCTGTGTGGATACCGTCTGCTCTAAAACTAGATGGAATTATCAACTGGCTGTGTGGATACCGTCTGCTCTAAAACTAGATGGAATTATCAACTGGCTGTGTGGATACCGTCTGCTCTAAAACTAGATGGAATTATCAACTGGCTGTGTGGATACCGTCTGCTCTAAAACTAGATGGAATTATCAACTGGCTGTGTGGATACCGTCTGCTCTAAAACTAGATGGAATTATCAACTGGCTGTGTGGATACCATCTACTGTACACCAAGATGGAATTTCATCTAATAGAAAAGGAAGTTGGCGCGCTGAAAGAAGTGAGAGGGGAAATGTAATCCTGATGTGAATAACAGCTGGAGGTTGGGTAGTGGTGGGCGGGTTGTGCGGAAACCTGTGTGTGTTGGACGTGGGAGGCAGCAGGGAGGAAGGGAGAGTGTGTCTAGATGGGAGAGGCTGAAGTATACAGTGATGAGAAGGGAAGGTACACTATGTGTTGAGGTAGGACTGAATGCTTCCTCTCACACGAATGTGTCTCAACTGAAGTTTTTCTGGCTTCAGGGAATATAACTGAACCATTGCACTGAACCATTATACTGAAACATTATACTGAACCATTATACTGAACCATTATATTGAACCATTATATTGAACCATTATAATGAACCATTATATTGAACCATTATACTGAACCATTATACTGAACCATTATACTGAACCATTATACTGAACCATTATATTGAACCATTATACTGAACCATTATACTGAACCTCTGTACTGTTCTATTTCCTCTTCTCTATCTGTCAGGATATCCCTAAAATGGCAAATGTGTCCTCCAATCCAGATTTGACTAGAAGACTGTCCCATCCCCCTAAAGTAAAACACAATGGGTGTGCTCCAAATAAACTAAATCAACGAGAGACATTGTGTTCATTTTCTCCCGGTATCAGCAGTCGTAGAAAAAGTACCCAATTGTCATGCTTGAGTAAAAGTAAAGATACCTTCATAGAAAATGACTCAAGTAAAAGTGAAAGTCACCCAGTAAAAAACTACTTAAGTGAAAGTCTATAAGTATCAAAAGAAAATCTAATTGCTAAAATGTACTTAAGTATCAAAAGTAAAGGTACAAGTATAAATCATTTCAAATTCCTTATATTAGGCAAAGCAGATGACCATATTTTCTAGTTTTTATTTATTTACTTATAGCCAGGGGCACGCACCAACACTCAGACATAATTTACAAACGAAGCATGTGTTTAGTGAGTCCGCCAGATCAGAGGCAGCAGGAAGGACCTGGGATGTGTGTGAATTATACCATTTTCCTGTCCTGCTAAGCATTCAAAATGTAGCGAGTACTTTTGGCTGTCAGGGAAAATGTATGGAGTAAATATAACATAATTATCTTTAGGAATGTAGTAAAGTAAATATTACAAATACTAATAGTAAAGTAAAGTACAGATACCCCCCAAAAAACGACTCAAGTAGTACTTTAAAGTATTTTTACTTACGTACTTTACACCACTGGATATCAGTATGTACACCTACATAGTTTTTCCTTACAAAGTTTACTACAAATTATGATGGCGAAGCTATTTCAGCTGAGCACTGGGTTTTCCCAAAATGTTCCTGACTGCCAGCAAGTGCAGGGTCAGCAACACCAGTAAATCCTAGTGAAATACACTGGGCACAGTCTCCTGGGTAACTTTAGAGTCACAGCCGAGTTCTCAGATGGAGAGTCGGTTCGCAAGGTTGGTAGTAAATTGAGGAGAGTGAGAAATCCAAAGTGGTAGTTACAATGGAAGACAGCATTGCATTAAAGCCAATTCCCATAAAGAATGGATAATATCATTGCCTGCATGCAACATCACTCATTATAATTGCCAATGCTTCTGAGTTGACATGTTATGTCATATCTCTTATCCTTTATCATAGGGAGTAGACTCCACACTTCCTGGGGTTGATGGGTAACTTTGACTCAATACTGAGGTCAGGGCGCTATGTTTCATGTATGACCCCTGAGGCTGTGGACTTCCTGTATCCCATGGTTGTCCCATACACAGACAGGGGCCTTTCATTACTGCCTGGTCTGCTCCCAAATCACAGGGCTGTGCTGTGGCCGAGCCTCGTAGGGAGGGAGCCTTCTTGAAGCCAAATGTAATGGAATCCAGGGTCGTCATTATCAAGTATGCTGGGCCAACATCAGGGAGGACTTTATGATACTCAAACAGCTGCTATACCCCCCCACACCGCCTCCCTCTCCCCCCCCCCCCCCCCTCTCCCCCTCCCTCCCTACAGCTCTGAGGGGGGATATTCCCTTCCCGAAAAAGCTAATCCTGTGCCATTAGACGAACCAAACTGTGTATTTATGGGAAATGCTGATGTAAACATTCCTGTAGCCTCTCAGATCCGAGCAGCTCTCTGTGGGATGGAAAACAGCCTGGCTAGAGGAGCCCATGGAAATATCACAATATTCATTATTATATACCTGAGCAGTTAAAGACAGAGTCTGTCGGCCCAAGTGTTTACAGTCAGAAACACATCTTCAAATGATTCCATTACATACATCAACTGAAACTGACGTAGCCGAATTTTGTGAGATAAGTTAATCAAGTACAGAAAGGCACTCACAAACAACATGACCATCCAAAACACACAGGACCGTATAGGGCACACATCCAACATAAACAACAGCTACAGTGACATAAATATGTTTGTCTCTGCCTCGGAGTGCTGGGAGCTCAACTAAAGTATAAACATTGTGGAAATCTATGAATGTGGTACAATGGAGTGGAGTCCGTTGGATTGGAGCCGGGCGCTGGCTGTGAACATTAGAACGCAGCGTGACAGAGACACAACAATGTGGCAGAAAACATGGTAATTACCCGGTAAGAGCACACGGTTGTGTTTGTGGGTAAATGACAGGTGGTTATGATAAGTGGTGAAGGGATTGTGCCAGCAGTAGAGCCTCAGCCGGCCTATCTTAACCACATGTAGGTGGGAGTCACGCAGGAGAGAAGATTACTCTTTACAGTTACTCGAGCTACTACATTGGCCCTCTGAATGTCTGTGTGTCTGTCTGTGTGGGCCACAGGGAAAAAGTGCTACACACTCTTCATTATCTATAGTGCTCTTGGGAACAGCTCACTCACTCACACCTAAAGTAACCTGCTTTCAAACCCCAATGTGAAGACATTATGCGTCACTGATTTGATGATATAAAAACTTCAGGGTTGAGGGAAGAAAAGGGGCTACGTTCTTTCACCACAGCAGTGGAGAGACACAGCAGTTATAATTGAGCATATTGTACTATTTTGCATGTAGATTAGTTTATCTGCAGGTCTCTGTTGGGGGTTCACTGCTGCTTTATCAGAGTATGAATAATTGAATAGGGGTGAGAAGAGATATTTTTGTGGCAGAACACTGAAAATAGAGCTAGTAACAAAAGCTAATGTATTCCAAAAGTGTGTGACCACCAAGCATAGAAGTACCATACTCACCTGAGGGGTAGTAAGAGACATGAAAGTCTAATTCTTCCCTAAAACATGGTTCCTATATTCTTTGAAGCTGCCCGGTCCGCTGTGTGTCAGGTGTCATCCCTGCGCAGCTCAGCCCTGACCTGGACAACCGTGTGGAAGGGCCATGCAGTGGAGCTGCTGTAATTGGTTGTGATCTGACCTGCCTGAGGCAGTGAGGGGGCATGATTCTGGGGTCACACAGTCTTTCTCTCTGGCTCCTCTCTGGGTCCTGTTCCATCCTCTGCTCTATTTTTTCCTCCTTTCATCCTTCTCTCTCTCTTTCCACTAGTCATTACTGGGGTTCTTCTGCCTCCACAGCCAGTGACCTCGCACTCAGCCAATCCATCAGCATTCTTCATAGCCTTGTATATAGCCCACTGTGTCGTCACAGCAACCACTGTACTAGAGCTATGGGAGGTGTGTGGGGGGGGGGGGGGCGGGGGGGGGGGGGGCTCTGAAAACTCCTGTGAGACCAATTTGTGAAAGGGTGGCGTAGTAACAGGAAGCTTGTACTGGACTACTCCCCTACTCCCCTACTCTCCTACTCCCCTACTCTCCTACTCTCCTACTCCCCTACTCTCCTACTCTCCTACTCTCCTACTCTCCTACTCCCCTATTCCCCTATTCTCCTACTCCCCTACTCCCCTACTCCCCTATTCTCCTACTCCCCTATTCCCCTATTCTCCTACTCTCCTACTCCCCTATTCCCCTATTCTCCTACTCCCCTACTCCCCTACTCCCCTATTCCCCTATTCTCCTACTCTCCTACTCCCCTATTCCCCTATTCTCCTACTCCCCTATTCCCCTATTCTCCTACTCCCCTACTCCCCTACTCCCCTATTCTCCTACTCCCCTACTCTCCTACTCCCCTATTCTCCTACTCCCCTATTCTCCTACTCCCCTACTCCCCTATTCTCCTACTCTCCTATTCTCCTACTCCCCTACTCCCCTATTCTCCTACTCTCCTACTCTCCTACTCTCCTACTCCCCTATTCTCCTACTCCCCTACTCCCCTACTCCCCTACTCTCCTACTCCCCTACTCCCCTATTCTCCTACTCCCCTACTCTCCTACTCCCCTATTCTCCTACTCTCCTACTCTCCTACTCTCCTACTCCCCTATTCCCAACATGTACAGCCTCCTGACGTTGAGGGAAACCGTCATCAGCACAGCTCAGCAAAGAACAACATGGAACAATGCAACTAAGCAACACATTCATTTCACATAACATTAGGGCACTGAGGGAGGATTTATCATAATGATGTGAAGTATAAAAAGAGAACGTAAGGTGTTCATCCCAGGTTCAACATGAACACAAAGTGGTTTTCCTTGTATTTACATGGGAGCGGAAGTAACTATTTTATAGTTAATCGGTCATGAAGATGGTGAGCTGAGCAACAGTGTATTTACATACTGAGTGGAGTGGGGAAAGGGTAAGGTTTTCTTTCACGGTGTGGTTGGTTTAGCATCCATGTGAAAAGACAACATTGCCTGTTGCAGCGTGGACACCGCCATGAATGTCCCCGTACCACCCAGATTTACTATGGCTCCACGGTGCACACCATGTAATTGATGCTTTCAATTCACAGAGTCACGTAGGAATTTACAAGGCAGAGCTTACTAATAGGATAGAATAGTTTTCTGGATTCATGAAGCTGCCACACTGTTACAAATCTAATAACTATTAAACTTGAAAACGAGCACACACCCCACAACAATTTTGCTGCTTTCAGCAGAAAAGCCTGACAGAGAGATTGGTCCAGGGGGGAGGTGGTGCAGGGTTGGAGGGGGTGGGTGGAGCTGGCTAACGGGCCATATTGTTCAATTAAAGAGATTTATTTAGAAGCTGAGCAATGAGATTGATTATTTATCTCATAAATAATCCCTGCTCTGTGTTGGGTATAGGTGGACTAGATGAGACGTGGGCTTTGTGCACGCCTGGTCAATATTTCTCTATCAGGAGACAATAAGACAAAACCTATACTGGTTGGCTCAGAGCCCTGGAGCCAGGCTGGGGCCTGATATTAAAACCTGTGGGGGTTAATCAGAGCTTGGGGGCCACCAGGCAAGTGAGCACACGCCAGAGCCCCCTGTGCATTGCTTAGCCACACTACCCTGCACCCCCAGCCTAAATGACATTACTCCCTCATTACTAACCCAGCCCCAGCCAGACCTGAATCATAAACCACCCATTTAGACACACATCCACTGATCCAGCCCCAGATTAGCCTGCCGTATTGGGCCTGCGCTCAGTGGGTTGGGGGGAGACGGGGTGCCAATACAGGAGCTTGACCTGTGCTGCTGGCCAGTCAGCAGTCACTCATTAGATAGATATACAGATAGACACAGGAGAGGAGAGGAGGGAAGGGGCGGGGCAGGGAGAGGAGAGGAGGGGAGAAGAGGAGAGGAGGGAAGGGGCGGGGCAGGGAGAGGAGAGGAGGGGAGAAGAGGAGAGGAGGGAAGGGGCGGGGCAGGGAGAGGAGAGGAGGGGAGAAGAGGAGAGGAGGGAAGGGGCGGGGCAGGGAGAGGAGAGGAGGGGAGAAGAGGAGAGGAGGGAAGGGGCGGGGCAGGGAGAGGAGAGGAGGGGAGAAGAGGAGAGGAGGGAAGGGGCGGGGCAGGGAGAGGAGAGGAGGGGAGAAGAGGAGAGGAGCTCACACTGCTAATGCCACAGGTCCTGCCCTCTCCCCCTATGTTATTTGCTCAATTGACAGCAAGCTTCCCTGGTTTTATTACACATATCAATATTTTCTATTGAAATGATGCCTTATAGGATAAAACTCACCTGCGTCAGGAGAAGGTACAGGACCAAGGAGGAATCAGCAGACACAAAGGAAAGAAGAGAGAGTGAGAAAAATATATATTAGATGATATGAGAATAACACAATTTATAGTATCTGAAATTAGATTATGAAAATGATGGCATTGTTTGAAATTAGATCACAAAAGTTGTTAATAAAATGTCAAGTTTGATGTATTTTTTAAATGGATAGCATGTGTATTTGTCAATACCAAACTCTACCATGGACAAACGTGTGCGTTCATCACTTCAAACTTCTACTAGATTTTCATCATAGTGTTGAATTTATCCATCAGGAAGTGAATGACAATGATGATGTTGACAACAGATGTACAAGACACTTTGTATCACAAAGACAGACTCCTTAAATATTTCAGGTACTGACACAAGGGAAACAAGTGAAGATACAATCCTCCTTTCTATGTTTGCAGCCGATCCTATTTCCATTTATATAGCCAGCTAAAATCTGTTTAAGAGGCCTTGTCTTTTCTAATGAGATGTCACTTGATTTAGAGTCGGGGGAGTTGAAGGCTACAATGTTTCACAAAGGTCTTCTCCCCACCACCGGGCCGTCAATACAAATCAATAGAGCCAATACAATTATTAATACAGTCCTGGCCAGTTAGATGTGAATGAAACGGATGACATTAAGCCAGATTGATCCAGAGGGAAATGGATTTCATAAAGCGCTGAATGCCATCATTATATTCCACACAATGGAGCTTGGTTGAGAGAGAGAAAAGCAGTTCAGTTCATTTGATTCTTCTGAACATATTCCTCATACAACTGTCCTATTATACATAATATACTGTAAAGGACCCATCAGCCTGCTGCAATAATCACACACGCAAACACTCATAACACATAATATCTACGCTGTCACAGAAACACAGTGTTTGTGTTTATGCTATGCGTGTGTGCATGCGTGTGTGTTTGCTGTGCGTGTGGCCCTACGTGTATGTGTGTTCCAACATGTGTGTGTGTGGCTGTGCAGTAAATCCACCACTACAGACTGTGTATTGGCTCTATGTAGGCCCGTGGGGACGGGGCTTGGTCACCAGCCAGCCACTGAGTCCCAGGTGTCTGTCCAAAATCGATATTCACCCAGGAGATTAGCCCAGCTCCCAGTACAGCTTCCAATTCAGCTCCCAATGGACCCAGTGCCAGAGCCAATAACACAGCATTAACGCTGGTAAACACACAGACACACACAGGCCGGGAGTCTGACTGTTTGAATAACCCCCAACACAAGAACAGAGTGGATCTACCAACTACGTCCTGATTATTGTCATTAAAACCCATAAAGTGCAGCTTCATTAGATTCTTCACAAGTCATGTTGGAAATGAAATGACAGGAATTATCTGTGGATTTAGCCAAGGGTTTATTGAGGACAACAGACGGTTCACATCTATTCCTATCCCTGTCCATTCCGGGTCTGTTAGCACGTAATTCAGTCATAACACTGTAACACTTTGGTAGTACCATCCTCCCCAGAGTGGACTGAGGAGCCTGAAGAGGTGTACAGTCAGTGGAGGGTATAAAATGTTGACTGACTCAGAGTGTGTGTGTCCTGGTGCCAGCAGCAGCTGCTCCTCCCTGGCCAGTCAGCCAGTCACATGGTAAGAGGACCCACAGGAACCCGCCCTCTGAGCTCTGTTCTTACTGCACAAACACACAGGTAGACCTGCAGGGCCTCAGCATGCAGCGCGTCACAACTAATTACTGTCCAGTCTGGCAGTCTGAACACACACACACACTTATGCAAGCATACTCACTATCGCAATGCACTTCCTGAATTAATGATATATACCTTGCATTCGGAAAGTATTCAGATCCCTTCAATTTCCATTTTTTTTTTATGTTACAGCCTTATTCTAAAACGGATTAAATAAACATTTCCCTCATCAATCTACACACAATACCCCATAATGACATTGAGAAAACAGGTTTAATAAAAATAAAAAACAGAAATGCTTTATTTACGTAAGTACTCAGACCCTTTGCTATGAGACTCAAAATCGAGCTCAGGTGCATCTTGTTTCCATTGATCATCCTTGAGATGTTTCTTCAACTTGATTGGAATCCACCTGTGGTTAATTCAATTGATTGGACATGATTTGGAAAGGCACACACCTGTCTATATAAGGTCCCACTGTTGACAGTGCATGTCAGAGCAAAATCCAAGCCATGAGGTTGAAGGAATTGTCCGTAGGGCTCAGAGACAGGATTGTGTTGAGGCACAGATCTGGGGAAGGGTACCAAAGAAATTCTGCATTATTGAAGGTCTCCAAGAACACAGTGGCTTCCATCATTCTTAAATGGAAGAAGTTTGGAACCACCAAGACTCTTCTTAGAGCTGGCCGCCCGGCCAAACTGAGCAATCGGGGGAGAAGGGCCTTGTTCAGGGAGGTGACCAAGAACCCGATGGTCACTCTGACAGAGCTCCAGAGTTCCACTGTGGAGATGGGAGAAACTTCCAGAAGCACAGCCATCTCTGTAGCACTCCACCAATCAGGACTTTATGGTAGTGGCCAGACGGAAGCCACTCCTCAGTAAAAGATACATGGCAGCCCACTTGGAGTTTGCCAAAAGGCACTTAAAGGACAGTCAGACCATGAGAAACAAGATTCTCTGGTCTGATGAAACCAAGATTGAACTCTTTGGCTTGAATGCCAAGCGTCACGTCTGGAGGAAACCTGGCACCATCACTACGGTGAAGCATGTTGGTGGGAGCATCGTGCTGTGGGGATGTTTTTCAGCGGCAGGGACTGGGAGACTAGTAAGGATCGAGGGAAAGATGAACGGAGCAAAGAACAAAGAGATCCTTGTTGAAAACCTGCTCAGGACCTCAGACTGGGACGAAGGTTCACCTTCCAACAGGACAACAACCCTAAGCACACAGCCAAGATAACGAATGTTATCTTGGCTGTGTGAATGTACTTGAGTGTTCCAGCCAGAGCCCAACTTGAACCCGATCGAACATCTCTGGAGAGACCTGAAAATAGATGTGCAGCAACGCTCCCCATCCAACCTGACAAAGCTTGAGAGGATCTGCAGAGAAGAATCAAATAAACTCTCCAAATACAGGTGTATTTGCCAAGCTTGTAGCATCATACCCAAGCAGACCAAAGGCACTTCAACAAAGTACTGACTAAAGGGTCTGAATACTTATGTAAATGTATTATTTTTTATTTGTGATGAATTTGCAAAGATCTCTAAAAACCTGTTTTTGCTTTGTCATTATGGGGTATCGTGTGTAGATTGATGGAGGGGGGGTGTAATGTAACAAAATGTGAAAAAAGTCAAGGGGTCTGAGTACTTTCAGAATGCATTGTAGAATGACACTTTCTACACATTTTTTGTATTGTCCTTTAAACTACTACAACTAGTTTGATCGTTGTACCATCAATTGTCCGGTTAAAATCACCCATGATAGCAAATCCTTTTCATTTCAAACTTCTCTAGTATAGGCTACTTATCGTAATGAACAATATCAGCAAAATGGTTACACTTACTCAAGCACACACACATACACACACACACACTCAAGCACAAACACTCACTTACTCAAGCACAAACACACACACACACACACACATTTACGCAAGTACACACACACACACACACACTTACTCAAGCACACACACACATGCACAAGCACACATACACACACACACACACACACACACACACACACTCTCTCTCTCTTACTCAAGCAAACACACACACACGCACAAGCACACACACTTACTCAAGAACACACACACACACACATTGACGCACAGGGTATAAGCATGAAACAAGCAATCAAGTGGTGATAGGAGACATTGTTGTAGCAGCCATCACTGAAAATCTGAACTTTCACTGTGAAATGACGTGAAATGAGGGGAGAAATCCAATCTAGACTGCAATCCCACATTTCTGAACAGTCTCTGTGTTGTGAAGAAAGTTCAGGGGGTTTCTTAAAGTTAAAGATTCTCCTGAGGGGCTAATCCAGTGTTTAGAAGGACTAATAAATCAATCCTGTAAAGGTCTGAGCGCTAAGAGCTCTCTGACTGATCCCCTTCACCAATCCTCCCTGACCCTCTCTGTACTGTAACCTATCTCTATCTGTAGAGTGTAGAGTAGCTGCCTGCCCTGAGGAGAATCCTGAGCTGGGCCACCCTACCATCACCACCAGCCACCAGCCCTCCAGGTCTCGCTCTGCCACATTGAGACACTTCAATGGACTCACACAGCGACACCACTCTAATACCACAATTTCCCTCCCAATGTATTTATTTATACACATTCAAATTCACTTCAAAGGGCCGTTTGAAGAGACTCTGGGCTTTGAAGCCCACACTGCAACACAGCCCTATCTATCCCACAATCCACTCTGGTGTGTCATTAGTACATCAGCTTCTTCCCTTCCCAGCGATGGTCCTGATTAGCACAGTATAACACGTTAACACAAGAGGACTAAACAAGATATTAGCATGGAGGTCGAGTGAGGGCTGGAGCCAGCTCTGATACCAAGTATTACCAACACTGATCTGACCAACTGAGATGGGATTATTCTGTTTAGACCCGATGTTGGAGGTCACCTGAGACAAAGGAAGAAGCACAGCACATAATGTGGAAAGATGGATAACTGGTGTAAGTATGGATAACTGGTGTAAGTATGGATAACTGGTGTAAGTATGGATAACTGGTGTAAGTATGGATAACTGGTGTAAGTATGGATAACTGGTGTAAGTATGGATAACTGGTGTAAGTATGGATAACTGGTGTAAGTATGGATAACTGGTGTAAGTATGGATAACTGGTGTAAGTATGGATAACTGGTGTAAGTATGGATAACTGGTGTAAGTATGGATAACTGGTGTAAGTATGGATAACTGGTGTAAAAGTATGGATAACTGGTGTAAGTATGGATAACTGGTGTAAAAGTATGGATAACTGGTGTAAGTATGGATAACTGTGTAAGTATGGATAACTTGTGTAAGTATGGGTGCTTTTGCTTTTTCTCTTTCAACTCTGGTTACATGGCAACACCTTGACCTTCATGCCACATCTCAATAACATAATGATAAACTAAGACTAGAGGCCTTGAGACATGACTAAGAGTTCACCATCAATGGCCAATGCTGCTGCTCACTGCAAGCTCATTGGATGAAAAATATGATGACTTCATCAAAAGCAGCATTCTAAATAAAAGGTTTCCTAATCTCAAAACTGTAATTACACATCAGCCCAGAGTTGCGTAGAAATTTGAATGAAAATATTCTCTCTCACTTTTAATCATCCGTGGCTGGCAGTCTCAGTGTGTGGAGCTGTGCTAATAATTCTTTAATGAACTTGTTGACTGGGGACGGGAGAGGACAGTGTTCCCCCCACCTCCTACCCTCCTCTCCCATCTCATGGTCACACACGGGGACAGGCAGGCGGCTTCAAGAGCATGGTGGGTTTTAATTAAAGAGGAAAGCAGATGCTTAATATTTAATGTAAGGCAGAGTGAATTAACACTACTGTCTCTATTGTGTGCGTGTATGTTTGTCAATCTTAATTCCTGAGGAAACCATAGACTTACCACAAAGCACCATTTAAAGTGGAACTGACAGCGTTTTAGCAACATCAAATCTTATAAAAAATCTGTTAATTTACACCCCCAGGAAGAATACGATGCCTTTTAAATGTTTTAGTATTCTGAGAAGCGATCACTTAGATATGGTCATTTTCACGTTTTCATATTTACATAGAATGTTTGGGAATGACGTAGTGTAAGGCATTGGTGAAAATTCTACAGCAATATAGAGTGGGAAATTGTCCATGAGTTTAAACAATTGATAGACACTGCAGTAATTAAAACCGAATAAAAACGTGTTTGCCAGAAGATTCCCGGTGTTTGTGATGCTTGTCGTTTGGTGCGACGCAGACAGGGTGGTGAGCGTGGTGAAACAGTCATTGCCTGTGTTTTTAAGTTTTGATGTTGAGTCTTTGCCCGACAAATTGATCCTATATGAGCTTTTATGCCAGACCCATTACAGTGTAACAGGTGTCAAGTATATGGGCATGTGGCAGCGGTGTGTAGGAGGGAGGTTCCTAGGAGTAAGAAGTGTGCAGAAGGGCATGAGACAAAGGACTGTGCAGTATCGGGGATAAGTAGCTGTATGTGTTAATTGTAAGGGTTCCCATGAGACTGAGGATCAGAAGTCTCCTGTGCGAGGGAGGCAGGTTGAGGTTACCAGGGTTAGGGTAGTGCAGGGGGTGTCGTATACTGAGGCAGTGAAGAAAGTCACCGAATAGGGGTCAAGGGGGATGGATCCTGAGAGGATCCGTGTGAGTAGTGGATCTGGACCAGCACAGAGGGATAGGCTAACGAGGTATATATGCTTCCGTAAGATTGGCTTCTTAGCGTTCATCACAATGGTTATCAACTGTACTGCAGGAGTGGAATGTAGGTCACAGAAAATAGAGGTTGTGGTGGCAGCTGCAGAGAAGTATTTCGGGGTATGAGATTTGACTTATACCCCAGCCTAGTTGGTGGCGGTAATGCAACATATATGGATTTATACCCCAGCCTAGTTGATGGCGGTAATGCAACATATATGGATTTATACCCCAGCCTAGTTGGTGGCGGTAATGCAACATATATGGATTTATACTTCAGTCTAGTTGGTGGCGGTAATGCAACATATATGGATTTATACCCCAGTCTAGTTGGTGGCGGTAATGCAACATTTATGGATGTATACCCCAGTCCAGTTGGTGGCGGTAATGCAACATATATGGATTTATACCCCAGCCTAGTTGGTGGCGGTAATGCAACATATATGGATTTATACTTCAGTCTAGTTGGTGGCGGTAATGCAACATTTATGGATTTATACTTCAGTCTAGTTGGTGGCGGTAATGCAACATATATTCGATGCCAACTGCTGTGAAACCTAATCGAGGAAGAAGAAACCATTTGCCACACGGGCCTTTCATCATTCACTTTGAACTAGACTATGTGTTTAGTAGCAGTAGCAACAGAGTGACTTTTGATCTTTAGAAAGCGTTTGTCAAAAGCCACAAAATACACGTGAATGGATTTCTGCAAATCTGTAAATTCCAAGGGAATCTTATATTTGGGAACTTTTACAGTCCTATTGATCAAACAACCATGAACAGGTAGGCTCTCTCTCACTCAGTTGCCTATGCACAACGACAACAAGATCGACAAATACTGTTAGCCAGAGTGAGATGAGGTAAAATCTAATGAGGGAAGAGTACATAAACCCCCTCAAACCTTTTCAGATTGTATTTGGCCATCAAAATTGCACTAAAAACAAAGGGAAATAGTAGCCTGCTCACCTTTCTGCAGCTTTCCTGCCAATGCATGCTTGTTCCCACCCACATTTTGACATCTGAATGGGAACGTGCCTGCCTGCCCATTTGATCAATGCCAAATCTATTTGATTGACAACTAAGAGATATGCTAACTGTGGATAGTCGTACAAGTTCAGCATAGCTAGCTAACCAGCCAGGTCACCCGTGATACAAGTTAGTATTTGATGTCCATCCATGTCTGTGGACGTCGGGGTATGATGTGGAAACTGGCCACTAGGGGCAACAGTGAGAGCTGTCACCTTCAGGTAGGTTTGGGTTTTGCTAGGGTGATGGGAACCGTGGACGGGCCAAGCATCTGCCTCAGAATTAAGGTTAAATTCAGGCATTAACTCCAAATTCTTAAGGTTGAGAATGAATTCCAAATTGTTATGGTAAGGGTTAAGGTTTCAGATATGCTTAAAAATATATATATAAAAAATAACTTTCTATCGCTGGATTCGAACTTGCAACCATTGGATTCAAAGGCCATCTGATGTCTATTATTTTATCACAGCTGGGTTGCAGTCATTTAATTTGATGCAAAAGCACTACACTGGATTAGCTCATGTTTAAAAGTGTGTAATGTCAGGTTTGATAGCGCACCCTTGGTTGGTTTGGTCCATTTGTTTGGTAACCTGTTGGTAACTTATTGCTTCCCCTTTCATCGTCCTCTCTCGTCTGCCTATCTGTGGAGAAGGATGTCCTCGGCTCCTCTATTTTTATTTCTAAAATATGTAAGTAAACTACATTACCAGAAGTATGTGGACACCTGCTCGTCAAACATCTCATTCCAAAATCATGGGCATTAATGTGGAGTTGGTCCCCCCTTTGCTGCTACAACAGCCTCCAATCTTCTGGGAAGGCTTTCCACTAGATGTTGGAACATTGCTGCAGGGACTTGCTTCCATTCAGCCACAAGAGCATTAATGAGGTCGGGCACTGATTTTGGGCGATTTGGCCTGGCTCGCAGTCGGCGTTCCAATTCATCCCAAAGGTGTTTGATGGAGTTGAGGTCAGGGCTCTGTACAGGCCAGTCAAGTTCTTCCACGTCGATCTCGACAAACCATTTCTGTATGGACCTCGCTTTGTGCACCGGGGCATTGTCATGCTGAAACAGGAAAGGGCCTTCGTTGAAAGTCACTGAGCTCTTCAGTAAGGCCATTCTACTTCCAATGTTTGTCTGTGGAGATCGCATGGCTGTGTGCTCAATTTTATACACCTGTCAGAAACGGGTGTGGCTGAAATAGCCGAATCCACTAATTAGGAGGGTGTCCACATACTTCTGTATATACATCTAAGTATTTAGACCCCTTGACTTTTTCCAAATGTTGTTACATTACTGCCTTGATTATAGTACCTGAACCTTCATTCTCTTTGTCTTATTAGGAGCCATGGTTATCATCACGTAATATCCTTCCTCTTCACCTCAAATAAATAAAATGAGTGGAGACTCATCGTGCATGCCATATAATCATGAATATTAAAAGTAAAATGATCTCAGACATATTAAACCATTCTCTATATTGGCTTCATATGTAGAAATTATACACGTTTTATTGATGTAATATAAAACCACCTCATACTTCTGATTGTGGCTTGAGGACATCAATGAACTTGGGAGGATGGTGAGAGTGAAAAGGGAAAATGAACCCAGGACTGGAGAGTAACCTTTGAAGAGGACACTGTTTGGCACCTCAGTCAGCCACTGGCGACGTCTCTGCCGAGGCAGAAGTTCATTTCATTAAGAAACGGCGGGAGGAGAGGGTGTGCAGCCTTGTGGAGTACGATGCTGTATTGTTGCCATGTATTTAGTGGTTTGCTGTGCCCGGACAGGTGTGCCAGAAAATGTCCGCAAGAGCTGACACTGCAACCTGTTTTTGTAAACACTCTGCAGGTACGTTGTAATATAATTTATAATAAGAATAGCAAATTATTGTTTTACATTTTATTTTCTCCTACAGTATATGTGTTGTGGTGTGCTATGTTCACAGCTTGTGTGCACCACAAGAAATGTTTGTGAGTGCTCTCTTGTCTGTCTATCCTTGGGAGAAGGTTTGCGAGAGAATCCGTGCAAGAGCTGACACTACAACCTGTTTTTGTCAACTCTCTGCAGGTGGCAAATAAATCCCCACAAATGGATCCAATTCTTAGAGTGCCGTTATTTCAGACACAACTCAGAACATGCAGTGTGCACTGTAACATGAACTGTGTGTTGGTGAGAAGGACCAGGAGCAGTGGAGAGAGCCAGGCGCCGAAGGGTTTACTGTGGTGCACCCTGCCATGTTGGAGGAACCACAGACAGCAGAGAAAAGACAAACATGGCTTTATGATGAACGCTGGATTCTTCTACCCATCTCAAATCAAATCAAAATCAAATGTTATTAGTCACATGCGCCAAATACAACAGTGAAATGCTTACAGTGAAATGCATACTTACGAGCCCCTAACCAACAATGCAGTTAAAAAATATATGGATAAGAATAAGAGATAAAAATAACAAGTAATTATAGAGTAGCAGTAAAATAACAATAGTGAGACTATGTACAGGGGGGTACCGGTATAGAGTCAATGTGCAGGGGAATCGGTTAGTTGAGGTAATATGTACATGTAGGTAGAGTTATTAAAGTGACTATGATAACAACAGAGAGTAGCAGTTGTATAAAAGGGGGGCAATGCAAATAATATGGGTAGCCATTTGATTAGATATTCAGGAGTCTTATGGCTTGGGTGTAGAAGCTGTTTAGAAGCCTCTTGGACCTGGACTTGGCGTTCCAGTACCGCTTGCCGTGTGGTAGCAGAGAGACCAGTCTATGACTAGGGTGGCTGGGGTCTTTGACAATTTTTAGGGCCTTCCTCTGACACCGTCTAGAGGTCCTGGATGTCAGGAAGCTTGGCCCCGGTGATGTACTGGGTCGTTTGCACTACCCTCTGTAGTGCCTTGCGGTCGGAGGCCGAGCAGGTGCCATACCAGGAAGTGCTGCAACCAGTCAGGATGCTATCGATGGTGCAGCTGTAGAACCTTTTGAGGATCTGAGGACCCATGCCAAATCTTTTCAAACTCCTGAGTGGGAATAGGTTTCTCTCTCCCTCTCTGTGGGCCTTTCACTGTCACCCTGACTGTTTTCAGGTCTGCTTTAATGACTCCAGGGTTAACCCTAGAAGAAGAGAGCAGCGATATCCTCCAATCTTCTCTCTCTCTCTCTCTCTCTCTCTCTCTCTCTCTCTCTCTCTCTCTCTCTCTCTCTCTCTATCTCTGTCTCTGTCTCTATCTATCTCTATCTCTATCTCTATCTCTATCTCTCTCTCTCTCTCTCTCTCTCTCTCTCTCTCTCTCTCTCTCTCTCTCTCTCTCTCTCTCTCTCTCTCTCTCTCTCTCTCTCTCTCTCTCTCTCTCTCTCTCTCTCTCTCTCTCTCTCTCTCTCTCTCTCTCTCTCTCTCTCTCTCTCTCTCTCTCTCTCTCTCTCTAAAATAGAAAGAGTGAAAGTAGATGAAAGATAAGCTTTCATTCCTATTACCTGCCTATAAGAGCACCTTGAACTAGAGTTTTCCTCACCTTGTGTAATTGTGGGCAGTTGAATGGTGCGTACATCGTTTGATATGTCTCATAGTGCAGCCATTCAGACATCCTCCTACAGTAGACTTTGAGATGCTCTAGTAATGGGTATTGATCATCCCTGCTCCCACACTGAAACACTGACGTATACTGTAATGATATAATGCAGGGACCTACTTCTGAGGTGCACATAACCCCCTCTCCTGTGTACATAATGTCTACATATAATGTCTACATCAATAAAACATGTGTATAATTTCTACATATGAAGCCAATATGGTTTAATATGTCTGAGATCATTTTACTTTTAATATTCATATAATATTATATGGCATGGACAATGAGTCTCCACTTCTGATTCATTTTATTTATTTGAGGTGAAGAGGAAGGATATTACGCGATGATAACCATGGCTCCTAATAAGACAAAGAGAATGAAGGTTAAGGTACTATAGTCGTATGTTCATATTCCAAAGAGTCCTCTGTGAGTGCTGAATACTTCTCATCTGAGTTATCACTGCAAGGCAAGGGACTAGGAAAAGCCAGAGGGACCACCAGAAACGGTCATATTTTCCAGTTGAAAAGACTTGACTCGCTGTAGAATGCTTAAAGAAAATACAGCAGCTGAACCACCATCAATCAAGTCTATTGCCATGGTTTTGGGCCTTTTACTCTGGTCTAGGGAATGAACGGTCTTTTCCACTTTTCCACTGGTGGTCTGCAGACACCCGTATATTCAAAGCCCCCGGCAGTGGGCTAACCCTCCCCTAAGCCCTGACCACAGGCCTCTGGAGGGCTGGGACATCCTTCCCCTGCCGGGCCTCAGATAGAGACCAGTCACTGATTAGCTGTAATGCTTCTCAGCTGGATCCTACTGCAAGGCTGCTCATGTGCTACTAATTTACACGAACTGAGGTTCAGCTCCCATGTCGCCCCGACTCCCATGTGGCGGATGGGGGTCTGCCTATCTTAAAGAGACAGGTGGTAATATAGACCCCTACAGTGAGGTACAATATTTTCATGAATTCGTCTTCTTTACAATATATGTTCACAGTATGTTATCGAAGTAGCAGTAGTAGCAAGCTTGAAAGAGGTGAGAGGTCACTGCTACAGTTTCTGTATGTTTCTATATTGTTCAAACAACGTCAGTGTGGTTGACATTATCTATTTGCTGAAACCTTTGTATTTACCCCGCTTTCAATATTTCCATGACATGTTACAGCTGTTAAAAAGACAGGTACTTCAAGCCTTCATAAAGTAAATGGCACAACATTCTCCCCAGGGGACATGCAGTGGCATTTAAAGAGCCATCTTTAAAAACCCTCGCCAAGCTCTAAGGACATGAACAGACAAGATATAAACGGACAAACATTGGCCCCTCTAGACAGACACCAACTTAACACATCAACGGTCCAAACAACAAGATCCCTGCATGGCTAGACCACATGATATCCAAGCATCCACTATAGACCTGTCCTGATGTGGATTTTGGATTCAATTCATACTGTATAGAATATACGTTTTGTTGAAGAGGTTGATGTTGCATAGTAAACCCCATACATTTGTACAATGAAAAGCTACCGAGCTACAGATATGGGAATGAAATGATGGAATCTGGATCAGTAGGGCTCATGGAATACAGGGGGAAATAGCAGCACAAGGTTAGGCTTACATCTGACACACACACACACACACACACACACACACACACACACACACACACACACACACACACACACACACACACACACACACACACACACACACACACACACACAGGAAAACATACATTTATACCCTGTTGCCTATTTTGCAGGATTAAAACAGAGAGAGAGGGCTTCAACAGAGCGCTGCCTGCCTAGCAAATGCATCCTCAGGCTGTCAATCACCCAGGAAGAGAAGTTCAACTGTACAATATACTGTATTGTGTGAATATCTCTAGTGGGGGATAAGGAGTGGGATCAGGAGTTCATTACAGCCCTAACTGGAGCTCCATGCTGTATATCTACACTACCACAAAGCTCAAAGATGCCCCAGAATACCATGAACATGTTGTCATTAGTTCTTCTTCCTTCATGCTCGGCATTACACCTTTAGTCCTTACCTGACCCTATGGGGATTAACATAGAGAGCATGAACATGCAGTAGAAAAAGCTCCCATCCTATCATAGTGAATACACAGGCAGTGGTTTGGTAGTGGTTTAAAGTCAGATCAGGGACGGAAGCCAACCAAAAAACGATGCAGAGAATCCCCGCGGCCCACTGCTGTGATGAAAAAAATAACTAAGGTCATAAATGTTCAAACACTTGGCATTGGAAGCCACTCTGTTATCAAACATCTGGCCCTGGAGCCACAGAGAACCTTCCCAGTTGGCCCCGCTGGACTCTAACTGACCCAGTGGGACAGCCTCTCCAGCACACAGCCCTACAGTCATTAGAAACATCCAGTCTTCACCAATCAGAACAGAGATTTTAATCCTGAGCTGTTATTGGCATGATCAATCTTGTCCTGGGTCCAGCGGTTTCATCTGGTCACCTGCTGGCCAGTTGGCCGGTGGCCTGGACTAGGCTGGTAACTGGGCTTGGCGCTGGGCTGAGCAGTCTGCTAAGTCCGCTCCTCTCCTCTGGAGCCGTGGCAGGGGGCTAATTGAGCAGATGTTGGTAAACAAGCAGGTCATTGGTGGAATGGGTGTGAGCCCCCCCAAAATAGGGTCTTATCTTCAGCACTTGTCTTATGAGCAGATATATTTGGGGGAGAAATGAGCACATATGGCAGAGGGATGAACATCTGGTAAATGGGACATTCATATTTGATACCCTTCGCTTTTTGCTGCCATGCCAGAGGGGTAGAGTTGGTGAGAGTGGCAAACAAGATAACGTTTAAAAGAAAATGATTCAATTTCTCGTAGTGTTTGTGAGAAAGTAACTGGCAATGCTGTAAAATAGATAATTCTACCAATGTCCTATTTTCTGTTCGATATTGTACAAACTACAAAGCCGGTCCTAGCCAGTTTTAGTGGTGCGACTATTAATAAATGATGAAGGCATCAGAATTGACAGCAAGCGTTGCTCCACACACTGTGAATGTACAATATTCATCTTTGTGGTTGGTTCCCCTTGGGTAAAGCTGCATTATGTCTCTTCCTGTCTTCCTCTCCCCAGCTGTTGGAGAGTTGGGCTAATTGCTTAGGCTCGCCTTGCCTCTGTCAATCTACCTCTGTCCTCTGCACGCTCACAAGTCGATGGATTGACAACAATAATGCAATCAGCAGAAACAATAGAGGCAGATTACAGGCTGAAAGGCCTCTCTCTCCTTTATAATACAGCTGTACAAGGAGAGAGCGGAGAGAGGCCATGTCACACACAGAATAGACTGAGCTTTTCATTAGATGCTAAACAAACGCCACGGCTGCAGAATGAATCCTAAATGAGAAATATAGTTTGCACACAGACCATGTGGCATGGCCTGGCGTATTGAAATTAGCTGTAAATTGGCCAATTGAAAGCGATGTGCATGGAGGTGAAGAGAAGGGGCTCCTGGGCTGTTCGCTTTTTCCGAGCTGCTCTGTTTGGGTGGATGGAGATGTTATTGAACAAACCTTGAATGGAGCAGCCTAATGGAGGCTTTCACTGTGTCTGTCTGTCAGTGCCCTCTCTCTCCTCTCTCACCCACCCATCCAGCCACACCACCATGCCTAACCCTCAGGCCCATTATGGCAAAAAGCTTTAGGCAAAAACAAATCATCTACTACACAAATAAGTAGAAATGGATGCCCTCGTGTCCTGGGTGGCGCTGAAGCGAGAAAATTGACAATGTAGTGATCCTGGGGTCACTTCTCCATCTGATAGGTTGAAGCCAAATACAGCCAGCCGACGAAGCACCAATCTCCATCCACTAAAAGCATAGTAGTAGCTGGCTGTGATTATTCCCTCCATCCTGGATCACTGAGCTTTAGACGTTTGCCCTCGTTTGCCCTCTCTCCATCTCCTCTCAGTAAACACAGAAACACAGGCATGTGGAAGGCATGAGGCCAAACGGGGAAGCAGATTATCGACCAAATGCCTGTCTGAACAGGGATACAATGGGTCTAATGTCCTCAATATCCACATGTCCTTGTCCAGTTCTTTGTATCATCCAGAGAGGTCTCCCTCATATAGACAGACAAAGAAAGAGAGAGATTGAGTTTGTCCCACAGAGGACATGATGGTCACGGAGGAGGAATATTAGATCTTCCATACTGCTGAGGCACAACAACAGGCATATGGCTCCCCCACAGGGACAGCCTGACTCCCAGACAGCACCTAATGCAATCAGCACCACACACACACACACACACACACACACACACACACACACACACACACACACACACACACACACACACACACACACACACACACACACACACACACACACACACACACTCACAGCCAGTGTGTACAGGACAAAAAAAATGCTCTCCTCTCAGCACACAGCAGAAATCATCACTCAAATCTGATTTGGGCCACAGAGCGTCCTAGCTGCAATTTCCTTTATTAAAACAGCCAGATCTCCATTTGATCTCGTTCAATGCTTTTGGTCTCTGGCGGCTCCTACTGAAGCCAAATCGGAAGGGTGTGTGTGTGTGTGTATGTGTGTGTGTGTGTGTGTGTGTGTGTGTGTGTGTGTGTGTGTGTGTGTGTGTGTGTGTGTGTGTGTGTGTGTGTGTGTGTGTGTGTGTGTGTGTGTGTGTGTGTGTGTGTGTGTCACAGGAGGTTGGTAACACCTAAATTGGGGAGGACGGAATCGTGGTAATGGCAGGAGCGGAATCAGTGGAATGGTAGCAAATTTATCAAACACAGGGTTACCATTTATTCCGTTCCAGCCATTATTATGAGCCGTCCCCCCCTCAGCAGCCTCCACCGGTGTCTATGTGGGTGTGTGTCTGCGTGGGTGGTTCAGTACCAGTCAAAAGTTTGGACACACCTGCTCATTCAAGGGTTTTTATTTATTTATTGAGTTGGACCACAGAGTGAAGGAAAAGCAGCCAACAAGTGCTCAGCATATGTGGGAACTCCTTCAAGACTGTTGGAAAAGCATTCCAGGTGAAGCTGATTCAGAGAATGCCAAGAGTGTGTAAAACTGCCATCAAGGCAAAGGTTGGCAACTTTGAAGAATCTCAAATATAAAATATATTTGGATTTGTTTAACACTTTTTTGGTTACTACTGTACATTATTCTATATGTGTTGTTTCATAGTTCTGATGTCTTCACAATTATTCTACAGTAAAATGTATAAAATAGTACAAATAAATAAAAAAGCTTGAATGAGTAGGTGTATGCAAACTTTTGACTGTAGCAGTACATATGTTTAATGACACAGTTTACAAAACCAGGATAAATATAGCCATGAAAGGCTGCAAGGACACACACACACACACACACACACACACACACACACACACACACACACACACACACACACACAGAGTGCTCCAATGGAAGTGTGTGCATGTGAGTATGCTTGCTGCATCTGTTGGTGTGGCGCTGTGCGTGGTATGCTGTGTCTCAGTGTCCATCCTGGTCCCTGACTACAGGGCTGCTGTGTCCCAGTGTCCATCCTGGTCCCTGACTACAGGGCTGCTGTGTCTCAGTGTCCATCCTGGTCCCTGACTACAGGGCTGCTGTGTCTCAGGGTCCATCCTGGTCCCTGACTACAGGGCTGCTGTGTCCCAGTGTCCACCCTGGTCCCTGACTACAGGGCTGCTGTGTCTCAGTGTCCACCCTGGTCCCTGACTACAGGGCTGCTGTGTCTCAGTGTCCATCCTGGTCCCTGACTACAGGGCTGCTGTGTCCCAGTGTCCATCCTGGTCCCTGACTACAGGGCTGCTGTGTCTCAGTGTCCACCCTGGTCCCTGACTACAGGGCTGCTGTGTCTCAGTGTCCATCCTGGTCCCTGACTACAGGGCTGCTGTGTCTCAGTGTCCATCCTGGTCCCTGACTACAGGGCTGCTGTGTCTCAGTGTCCATCCTGGTCCCTGACTACAGGGCTGCTGTGTCTCAGTGTCCATCCTGGTCCCTGACTACAGGGCTGCTGTGTCTCAGGGTCCATCCTGGTCCCTGACTACAGGGCTGCTGTGTCCCAGTGTCCACCCTGGTCCCTGACTACAGGGCTGCTGTGTCTCAGTGTCCACCCTGGTCCCTGACTACAGGGCTGCTGTGTCTCAGTGTCCATCCTGGTCCCTGACTACAGGGCTGCTGTGTCCCAGTGTCCATCCTGGTCCCTGACTACAGGGCTGCTGTGTCTCAGTGTCCACCCTGGTCCCTGACTACAGGGCTGCTGTGTCTCAGTGTCCATCCTGGTCCCTGACTACAGGGCTGCTGTGTCTCAGTGTCCATCCTGGTCCCTGACTACAGGGCTGCTGTGTCTCAGTGTCCATCCTGGTCCCTGACTACAGGACTGCTGTGTCTCAGTGTCCACCCTGGTCCCTGACTACAGGGCTGCTGTGTCTCAGTGTCCATCCTGGTCCCTGACTACAGGGCTGCTGTGTCTCAGTGTCCATCCTGGTCCCTGACTACAGGACTGCTGTGTCTCAGTGTCCACCCTGGTCCCTGACTATAGGGCTGCTGTGTCTCAGTGTCCATCCTGGTCCCTGACTACAGGGCTGCTGTGTCTCAGTGTCCATCCTGGTCCCTGACTACAGGGCTGCTGTGTCTCAGTGTCCATCCTGGTCCCTGACTACAGGACTGCTGTGTCTCAGTGTCCACCCTGGTCCCTGACTATAGGGCTTCCTCTGAAGATATCTGGTGCAGCCTTCTCTCTACTTTGTCTTCTTAAATCAGTGATGTTATTGGCATGTGTGTTTTTGTCAATGGGGTGAGGCAACAGGGGAGTGGATGCTGTGAAGATGTCCAATGGGCAGAACCCAGGAGAGTTGGACCGCTCACTGCTGCCAAACCAAAAGCCGGACTGACCTTTGACTGCTGTCAACCGGTGTGACCAGAGCCTTCCAAGGATTCATGTCTCTGCATCTCTCATGTCCTTGAGTGGGAAAGACACTCAGCTTTATGGGTTAACAAAATCCAACGATCATCACAGCTGTTTTTGTGAATAAAGAAATCACCATGATTCTGTGATTGACATAACGGCTCTTGTGGAAAACAAAACACACACACACACACACACACACACACACACACACACACACACACACACACACACACACACACACACACACACACACACACACACACACACTCATACCCACAATTTCACAAAACACACACTCATAAAACTCACACAGCTCCTGTAACAATGGCTGACTAGCACAGGGACAGTCATCTCATGTGCCAGTGTAGACTGAAGGGTGGGCAGGCTGTGGATAAAAAGCAATACTCCATCTGTTGTGGTAAATTATTAACGCCCCATTAAAATGTAATCCACGCTAAATGTCTTCAATTCCTTAATTATGAGACTTTGGCTTTCCTCTACTCCAGACATTTGATTTTAATTTCCAATGTTCCATATGGAACATTTGGATAGGTTCACAAGTTGCCTTCACATTGGGATCTGGGAGCGTGTAAATAAAACATCTCTCAGATATATGGAGATGGAATTGACACTGTTCATACTAATCAAACTGCATTTTGCATATTGTATTCTGATTACATCATTGTCTGTAAACAAAAGTAGGCATCGGTTGTCTCAGAAATACACAAACAAATCTCAGTGAAGCTGACATGTCTCATCCAAACATTGTCCATTAAATACAAATGATTTCTAAACATAAAAACTGCTTGACAATACATGTTGATCAATGAGCAGCTCTACAAAATGAAATCCAAAATGAAACAGTTTCCCCTTTTTCAGTTGGTGGCACCAGCCCATGATTTGGTTGCACCAAACATTTTTCATGAGGATAATGCACTTTACTGTTTGACTAAATTATGGTTTAGCCTCCTGAAACAATAGGACATTTTGAGTGAGGTCAAAAATGAATGTGACCAAATAAAAAGTACGGGCACCAATAAGAAGTTGGTGTCATGCTGCCAAGTCAAAGGGTCACAAAAGCAATTGCTTTGGTCGCAGTCTATTGGAATGTACACGTTGTCCTGTAACCAGTGAGCGCTGCTCTTCATTCTTTACATAAATACTGCCACCTGCTGATATGCCATGGGTGCTCCAGTCCTAGCAACGCTGTAAAATGGATCTGTAAATGTGTGGAAGCGACAGCCCCAGTATTTGGTCCAGGTTTTAACACTGTATTAATCTATTCTACAAGCATCAGACCAGGGAATTGTGACATTACAGGCAACACCGTCCACTCCTAATTGGAATGTTGACCAGCTACATTCTGATGGGATTTAGAATGCCAGCGCAACAAAGACCTCTGAGGAATAACAACACATTTCCCTTCCCTTTCTCTGTGACATCCATCAAAATGGCTGCTGTGGGAGAAGGGGTTAATGGCATTATTTGTCAAGCCAACCGAGGGCGTCAGCATCAGCCATGCCCATTAGATGGGATGTCTTTATCAGGAGACGTGACAGCAGCCAAACGGCTACCATCGCTTCAACGTGGAACCATGCCAGCCAATTACAACACGGTTTACGGACGGCTGCTTTAATAACATACACAAGGCCAGCCTAAGCCTCTACAACAGCTGAGGAAGAGTCTTCATTCAGAATACTGTATTATCAGCCTCTACAACACCTGAGGAAGACTTCTGGATCACATCCAGGCTAAGACCATTGGCTAGTATAAAAGGGTAAATATAGAGGTACTATATTCAGGGAAATGAATGAATATATAGACTGTATTTTGTAAAGGAAGTACTGGTTCCCAGGACCATAGCAGGAGACGGGAGTGAGACTCCAGTTATTTACTATCCCTGGGGTCTGTTTTATCAAGAGGGTGGACATCAATTTGTTTCCTTCGGAATAGCAGAAACAGGAACAAAGCTGACAGGAATCTGGTGGAGTAAAAATACATCACAATTTGTCATCCCCTTTTATGACTCCAACGGCAAATAATAGATTTCCCCCATTCGTGTAAACAGTGCATTTCTTTAGCAATGGCCTATTGTGTGTGTGTCTTTGGGCCAGAGTGGGGGAGCAGGGGACTGGAGCTGCTAATACTGCTATAGTTTCCTCCTGCAGTAGTCTAGCTCTCAGCTGCAGCTCCTAGCAGCTCCAAGCCAGGGAGGAGGAAGAGGAGGAGGAAGAGGAGGAGGAGGAAGAGGAAGAAAGCCACTACAATAACCCTAAGAGACAGGGAGGATCTCAATTGCATACTCCTCGCGTCCCTCCTCTCTCACCTTCTCCTCCAATGGGTTTTGAGAAGGAGGCGAGGAAAGAGGACGTGAGGAGTATGCAATTGAGATCCTCCCACAGGCACCGTTTCACAGGGATGATCCTGCTCACAGCTCAAGGCTGAGGGAAGGATGGAAATATTCCATCTCTCTCTTTCTCCCTCTCTCTTCTTTGTCTTTCATGAGGAACTGGAGCACTGCATTTCTCTCCCTCTCTGTTGTATTCTAAAGCAGCTCGTTATAATGTGTACTGCTGTTTACTGCATCCAGAGGGGCGAAAAGAGTGAAAGGAAATCTGTATCTATTCTGTGGTGTTTTTATTTCAATAATAGCATGCACAACAACATACTCAAAATGTATGTCTCAGTGAACTTGACAATCACACAGAGCCCAAATGATTGCATAAAAAAGACTTGCTCTTGTATCATATCACTTTGTAGTTGTCATATTACTGATGTGCAGATTTAACATTGAGCCCTAATAGTGAGATGAAGAAGTAATGAGTGCTGCACATCAAACCTAGCCCTCTCATTGATCCTTTCAGTTTGGGGGTATTGGTGACATTTAGCTGAATACAGTACTGAGTGTACCAGGAGA
This sequence comes from Salmo trutta, assembly GCF_901001165.1. Classification (NCBI taxonomy): domain Eukaryota; kingdom Metazoa; phylum Chordata; class Actinopteri; order Salmoniformes; family Salmonidae; genus Salmo; species Salmo trutta. The sequence goes on from NC_042982.1 coordinate 34,481,566, forward strand.
CGGCTCCTTTTGATTCAGCTGAGTTGCACTTCTGAAATGAGCTGTAGGCATACTACTGTATGTGTGATAAAACTGAGAACACAAATGATTAGTCGCCAATTAAACTAATTATATAACTCCTACAGCATGTCTCACAGTTATAAAGTATTTTGGTAATACATCATTTGACAACTAAGCACAAAAGCACATTTTTCAAAACCACTACAGTAGTATTCAGTTTTTTTGCACAACAAAGGCTTCTTGTCTGTAACCGTAGATACACAGAGAACAGGGATGGTGGCTCTGAGTCAATATAATCAGGGACACAGAGGTTTGTGACACATGCCAGTCAGGCACACCCAAGGGATCGATGACAATGATAAACAAAATTGACCAGTGTCAAAGGCTGACAAACACAGAAACACAAGGACGCATGCACAGACCACACACACAGACAAGCCCAGACAAGCCCAGGACTCATTAACCTGTTTAGATGTCGTCTGCCTTCACTGTGTCAAACCTCTGACAGCACTTATCAAGTTTTGAGCTCTGACACCAGCTGTCTATTTCGTTTTTTTCCCCTACCTCTTTCTACCTCTCCCTATCTCCCTAATTCTCTACCTCACCATACATCTCTATCTAACAGGCTTGCTGAGTCTGATATAAATGTGCTTTTCCAACATTGTTGTCATTTCTTTGCGCTAGATGTCCCAAGCATGGTTAGAATGCTAACGTTATTACAGGTTCAATGCAGCTGTTTTTTAAAATCTCAATATCAAATCATTTCTGGTTGATTAACAAGTACTTTACTGTGAGTGTATCAATTAAAATGGTCAAAAAGAAACAAAAATAGCTTCTGAGCAAAGATACATTTCTCAAGTAAGAATTTTACTAGGACTGTCTGGGAGTGGTCTAAGTGGGGGGGATTAATAATGAACTGTTATTGGCATAATTTTGGGACTCTCTTTTTGGTCTGTTAACTAATTTAACGTCTTGTGATGTCACCAGGCAGGTCAAAAATCCATCCCACCAGAACAGGCAGAAATTTCAGTCGGTATTTTTAAACAGCTGTTACACTAAAAAGGGATTATCATAATTTTTACTTTCACACTATTAATCAATGTCAGTGTGGACATATATATAAAAAAAAAAATATATATATATATATATATATATATATATAAGAATTTTGGACTAAACTGGGCCTTTAATAATTGCATGCATGTTTGCACTACAATTGATGGGAAAACCAAGGCCATTCATTCATAACATGCCGTGTGTTTCTCTAACTTACATTAACCTGGCATGCAGATCGGCCTGTCTTCCTATCTCTGTGTGTGTGTTTGTGTGTCTCTGTGTGTGTGTGTGTTTGTGTGTGTGTGTGTGCGCATGTGTGTGAGGGTGTTTGCACGTGCCTTCATGTGTATACCCATGCCTTAACACAGCGAAGGGTGGATTGTATACAAAGATGAAAGTCTAACACAGACAAGAGGGAATATGTGTATTAACATGGCTCTCGTCTGTTTATGGAGATCATTGTGACTGACCCTCCAGTAGGATTTAACAGAGCTCAGTGTGACTGACCCTCCAGTAGGATATAACAGAGCTCAGTGTGACTGACCCTCCAGTAGGATATAACAGAGATCATTGTGACTGATCCTCCAGTATGATATAACAGAGATCCGTGTGACTGATCCTCCAGTAGGATAAAACAGAGCTCAGTGTGACTGACCCTCCAGTAGGATATAACAGAGCTCAGTGTGACTGACCCTCCAGTAGGATATAACAGAGCTCAGTGTGACTGATCCTCCAGTAGGATATAACAGAGCTCAGTGTGACTGATCCTCCAGTAGGATATAACAGAGCTCAGTGTGACTGATCCTCCAGTAGGATATAACAGAGCTCAGTGTGACTGATCCTCCAGTAGGATAAAACAGAGCTCAGTGTGACTGACCCTCCAGTAGGATATAACAGAGCTCAGTGTGACTGACCCTCCAGTAGGATATAACAGAGCTCAGTGTGACTGACCCTCCAGTAGGATATAACAGAGCTCAGTGTGACTGACCCTCCAGTAGGATATAACAGAGCTCAGTGTGACTGACCCTCCAGTAGGATATAACAGAGCTCAGTGTGAGCTGGTGATTAAACTGCTGCTATACCAGCCTATTGTTTACATTAGCACATCAATTACTCACTCATCCCCATTTAGCCTCAGGGCACAATAATAGTATAACCACCATACACAGGGATATATAATAATACCCAGAATCAAAATGTAATATATGTCTATCAAAGCAAATGAAGTACATGCCTCTCAACAGGGGATATCATATATATTCCCTGTCTCTGTGTGTGTGTTGTTTTCCCTTCTGACAAGTTGATGTAAAAATAAAATGGTGGAGAATGAAACACACACTGTCCATATTCATCTCTAAATATCCAGGACCTCATCTTATTGGTAACACTGCACAGATCTAATTGTCTTTGCTTGAATGATTCGCCAGTGACCAGGTAAAATTACAATATGTATAAATAAGAATATTATAAACTAAAATGACCTTGCATATACAGGGTGTGTTATTTCTCCCTCTCCTATCCCTGCTGCTCAGCTCAGTGAAGAGAAGACATCTGGTTATGTGTCCTCCTACCCCACCCTGTGGTCTGTCCCTGACATGATCTGACTGACTACACCACACCCTGGCAGAGAGGGAGAGGCAGAGAGGGAGAGGCAGAGAGCGAGAGGCAGAGAGGGAGAGGCAGAGAGGGAGAGGCAGAGAGGGAGAGGCAGGGAGGGAGAGGCAGAGAAGGAGAGGCAGAGAGGGAGAGGCAGAGAGGGAGGGGCAGAGAGGGAGGGGCAGAGAGGGAGAGGCAGGGAGGGAGAGGCAGAGAGGGAGAGGCAGGGAGGGAGGCAGGGAGGGAGGGAGAGGCAGGGAGGGAGAGGCAGGGAGGGAGAGGCAGAGAGGGAGAGAGGGAGAGGCAGGGAGGGAGAGGCAGAGAGGGAGAGGCAGGGAGGGAGGCAGGGAGGGAGGCAGGGAGGGAGAGGGAGGGAGGGAGAGGCAGGGAGGGAGAGGCAGAGAGGGAGAGAGGGAGAGGCAGGGAGGGAGAGACAGGGAGGGAGAGGCAGAGAGGGAGAGGCAGGGAAGGAGAGGCAGGGAGGGAGAGGCAGAGAGGGAGAGGCAGAGAGGGAGAGGCAGAAAGGGAGAGGCAGGGAGGGAGAGGCAGAGAGAGAATGAGAGGGGGAAAGATGAGAGATAGAAAAGAAAGAAAGATGAGAGAGAAAAGGGGAGAGGGGGGAGGGAGATAGAAGAGACAGAGAGAGGAGAAAGTCAAAGATAGAGAAAGACAGATACAAAGAGAAAGGGGAGAGAGTGAGGAAAGGAGAGAGAGAGTGAGGAAAGGAGAGAGAGAGCAAGAAGGGGAGAAAAGAGAGAATGTGTTCTGAACCTGATCAGCCCTCCATCCAGTGGAATCTCTGCTCACTTTATGATTTATAGGGCACAGGTTGGTGAATATTTCATTGTAATACATAGAGTCTAGCTAATATCCCAGGCCCAGTCAGACGGGCATTAAGGAGAGGCATGAATACATTGAGGTTGTTACGCCTGGCCTTAATCAATCAGGGCACACAGTGGGTGGAACTGCTAAGAAAAACGCTCTGTTCTCATTACACAGACAAATCATACATAACATTAGGCATTATAAATGATATACATACCCCGGGTTACTCCACCCAGCCTTAATGACCAAGAATTCTCCATCAGGCTAAATATTTTAGATATTTTTTAGACTATAGAAACTGCAAAAAGGGACCAAAAACACTTCTAAAATGGGATATAGAAATGCATATTGTTCTTCAGATAGTTATTAGGTCTATGTGGCTAAAACACAAGGCTTTGCGACATGCGACCCTATTTCCATGTGCCTCCAGAGAAAACTGGGCCTGTCACCATTATAAACACATTCGAATATTAGGGGAAGATACAATGTCATGAATAAAATTACATTGTCTTCCAAATGAATTCTTTCGAATTGTCTGAGGAATCAGCTTTGACAGACAAACACAATTTACAGGTATATTTTTCTGAACAATGATAGTGATATGTCCACTCTGAGTACCAGTAAATGTCTATCGTGTCCCTTTCTGTTTCAATAAGAGGCTTATGGATGTTAAATTTAGTCGCTGACAAAAACAAAGAGAAAAGAGCCAGGGCTGGAAAAGGCTGAGAATCATCACATGTTCACATCACGTCTTGGAAGAATGATACCCTATCTATTGTGGAGGAATCTGGGGGCTGGGAAAACTGAGAACAGGTACTATACTGCTGCTGTTCAACCCACACTAAGGACATAGAAATATCCCCATTGAGGGCCTGATTATATATGTCTGGGAGAGGAGAGCGGAACAGCACTGTCCAGCATGTGTTAAACCTCAGCACCAGTCTCCCCAGTCTACAGTCCAGTATGTAGGTTAAACCTCAGCACCAGTCTCCCTCAGTACCAGTCTTCCTCAACACCAGTCTCCCCAGTCTACAGTCCAGTATGTAGCTTAAACCTCAGCACCAGTCTTCCCAGTCTACAGTCCAGTATGTAGGTTAAACCTCAGCACCAGTCTCCCTCAGCACCAGTCTTCCTCAACACCAGTCTCCCCAGTCTACAGTCCAGTATGTAGCTTAAACCTCAGCACCAGTCTTCCCAGTCTACAGTCCAGTATGTAGGTTAAACCTCAGCACCAGTCTCCCTCAGCACCAGTCTTCCTCAACACCAGTCTCCCCAGTCTACAGTCCAGTATGTAGCTTAAACCTCAGCACCAGTCTCCCCAGTCTACAGTCCAGTATGTAGCTTAAACCTCAGCACCAGTCTCCCCAGTCTACAGTCCAGTATGTAGCTTAAACCTCAGCACCAGTCTCCCCAGTCTCCCCAGTTACAGACCTATATGCATCTGCCCTGCCTTTCTAAAATCTTTGAAAGCCAAGTTAATAAACAGATCACTGACCATTTCGAATCCCACCGTACCTTCTCCACTATGCAATCTGGTTTCAGAGCTGGTCACGGGTGCACCTCAGCCACGCTCAAGATCCTAAACAATATCATAACCGCCATAGATAAAAGACAGTACTGCGCAGCCGTCTTCATCGGCCTGGCCAAGGCCTTCGACTCTGTCAATCACTGCATTCTTATCGGCATACTCAATAGCTTTGGCTTTTCAAATGACTGCCTCACCTGGTTCACCAACTACTTCGCAGACAGAGTTCAGTGTGTCAAATCGGAGGGCCTGTTGACCGGACCTCTGGCAGTCTCTATAAGGGTGCCACAAGGTTCAATTCTAGGGCCAACTATTTTCTCTATACATATCAATGATGTCGCTCTTGCTGCTGGTGATTCTCTGATCCACCTCTATGCAGACGACACCATTCTGTATATATCTGTCCCTTCTTTGGACACTGTGCTAACAACCTCCAAACGAGCTTCATCGCCATACAACACTTCTTCTGTGGCCTCCAACTGCTTTTAAATGCTAGTAAAACTAAGTGCATGCTCTTCAACCGATTGCTGCCCGCACCTTCCCGCCCAACTAGCATCACTATTCTGGACGGGTCTGACTTAGAATATGTGGACAACTACAAATACCTAGGTGTCTGGTTAGACTGTAAACTCTCCTTCCAGACTCACATTAAGCATCTCCAATCCAAAATTAAATCTAGAATTGGCTTCCTATTTTGTTTAAGGAACTGCTATGTGACTTGTTGTTGATATATGCTGCTGGACTATGCGCCCTTGTTGAACTTCTGTTTTAAATGACTATTTTATTTCCTATTATAATGCAGGCACTGCTGTTTTTTGTTGTTCCTTTGTTTCCAAATGCTCCTGGGAATTTTAGCTACCCATGTTTACTATTATAATAAATGGAAAATCTAAATAGAAATTACATATTTCTCAGGCATTTATTTTGTCGATGTATGGAAACCGTACCGAACCGTGACACCACTGTACCGTATCGTACCGAACTGTGAGTTTGGTAAACTGTTTCACCCCTAGTAAACACACAGTGATACAACAGATGTACATACACACGCACAAGCAAACAGATTTCCACGTGATGCGCATGCACACGCACACACACACACACACACACACAGCTTCACACCGCGTCTTCGTTTTAAGGATTCTATTTTTTCCTCAACTGTCAAGGGAGACACAATGACCATGCAGCTCAGGATGGATGAGGCTGGCACCCTACCAGGCTACCCTCTGCCCTCTAGCCCTGTGTCCATCTGCCCTCTAGCCCTGTATCCCTCTGCCCTCTAGCCATGTATCACCTCTGCCCTCTAGCCCTGTATCCCTCTGCCCTCTATCCCTGTATCCCCTCTGCCCTCTATCCCTGTATCCCCTCTGCTCTCTATCCCTGTATCCCTCTACTCTCTATCCTTGTATCCCCTCTGCTCTCTGGCCCTGTATCCCTCTGCCCTCTAGTCCTGTATTCTTCTGCCCTCTAGTCCTGTATCCCTCTGCCCTCTATTCCTGTATCCCTCTGCCCTCTATCCCTGTATCCCTCTGCCCTCTAGCCCTATATTCCTCTGCCCTCTAGCCCTATATTCCTCTGCCCTCTAGCCCTGTATTTCTCTGCCCTCTAGTCCTGTATCCCTCTGCCCTCTATCCCTGTATCCCTCTGCCCTCTATCCCTGTATTCCTCTGCCTCTATCCCTGTATCCCCCTGCCCTCTAGCCCTATATTCCTCTGCCCTCTAGCCCTATATTCCTCTGCCCTCTAGCCCTGTATTCCTCTGCCCTCTAGTCCTGTATTCCTCTGCCCTCTATCCCTGTATCCCTCTAGCCCTGTATCTCTCTAGCCCTGTATCTCCCAAACCTGTATCCCTCTATCCTTGTAACCCTGTATCTCTCTATCCCTGTAGCCCTGTATCTCTCCAGCCATGTACCTCTCTATCCTTGTAACCCTGTATCTCTCTAGCCTTGTATCGCTCTCTGCCCTCCAGGCCTGTATCCCCTCTGCTCTCTAGCCCTGTATCCCCTCTGCTCTCTAGCCCTGTATCCCTCTGCCTTCTAGCCCTGTATCCCTCTGCCCTGTATCCCTGTATCCCTCTGTCCTTTATCCCTGTATCCCCTCTGCCATCTAGCTCTGTATCCCTCTGCCCTCTAGTCCTGTATCCCTCTGCGCTCTATCACAGTATCCCTCTGCCCTCTATCCCTGTATCCCTCTATCCCTGTATCTCTCTATCCCTGTATCTCTCCATCATTGTAGCCCTGTATCTCTCTAGCCCTGTATCTCTATATCTCCATATCCCTGTATCTCTCTAGCCCTGTATTTTTTTTTTAATTATCTGTATTTTATTTCACCTTTATTTAACCAGGTAGGCCAGTTGAGAACAAGTTCTCATTTACAACTGCGACCTGGCCAAGATAAAGCAAAGCAGTGCGACAAAAACAACAACACAGAGTTACACATTAACAAACGTACGCTCAATAACACAAAATAAAATAAAAATAGAAAAATCTATGCACAGTGTGTGCAAATGTAGAAGAGTAGGGAGGTAGGCAATAAATAGGCCCTAGAGGCGAAAATATTTACAATTTAGCATTAATTCTGGAGTGATAGATGTGCAGATGATGATGTGCAAGTAGAGATACTGGGAGGCAAAAGAGCAAGAGGGTAAGTAACAATATGGGGATGAGGTAGTTGGGAGTGCTATTTACAGATTGGCTGTGTAAAGGTACAGTGATCGGTAGGCTGCTCTGACAGCTGATGCTTAAAGTTAGAGAGGGAGATATAAGACTCCAGCTTCAGAGATGTTTGCAATTCGTTCCAGTCATTGGCAGCAGAGAACTGGAAGGAAAGGCGGCCAAAGGAAGTTTTGGCTTTTGGGATGACCAGTGAAATATACCTGCTGTAGCGTGTGCTATGGGTGGGTGTTGCTATGGTGACCAGTGAGCTGAGGTAAGGCAGGGCTTTACCTAGCAAAGACTTATAGATGACCTGGAGTCAGTGGGTTTGGCGACGGATATGTAGTGAGGGCCAGCCAACGAGAGCGTACAGGTCGCAATGGTGGGTAGTATATGGGGCTTTGGTGACAAAACAGATGGCACTGTGATAGACTACATCCAGTTTGCTGAGTAGAGTGTTGGGGGCTATTTTGTAAATGACATCGCCAAAGTCAAGAATCGGTAGGATAGTCAGTTTTACGGGGGTATGTTTGGCAGCATGAGTGAAGGATGCTTTGTTGCAAAATAGGACCACTTGAGACTGGTTTCTTAAAAAATGTTTACATTTTAATTAATTTTTTTATCAGATTTTCAAGTTTTTTATTTAAGAAGATTAGTCTATCCACATGATCTGCAGTGAGCACAGATCAGGCTTGCAGTGACAATGTCAGCCGCTGTGGAGAATACCCTCTCGCTAGGGACAGAGGTCCCAGGCACAGCCAGGCAGCGCCTTGCTAACATGGCAAGATGATGATATATTAACACTTTGGTCTTCCACAATGTAAGTGGATCAGCATCCAAGGGAATACAGTCCACTTCCCTGTGTGAGGTCACCTCCTCCTCCATGACCTTGACCTTTGACTTGGTTCCCTGCTCCTGGGTTGTGAACAACTCCCCAAAAAGCTCAGCCACGGCAGACTTCTTTTCTGGTAGAGAATCCCTGTCATCTGCCATCTCTGGAGAGGGGTTGGCTCCTGTGGTATCTGTGGATTGACCCTGCAGAATTAAATTAGATGAAAATTACTATCTTTGAACTGGCTTTAAAATATGTTTTGTTGTTAGAAATATATATCAGACACTATTATGACAATAAAAAAATAAATGGCACATTAACAACATAAATAGAATACCTGTTGTACAGTGCCTTGCAAAAGTGTTCACCACCCTTGCTGTTTTTCCTATTTTGTTGCATTACAACCTGTAATTTAAATTGATTTTGATTTTGATTTTGACACCACTAAGCAAGGGGCACCACCAAGCAAACGGCACTATGAAGACCTCCAAACAGGTCAGTGACAAAGTTGTGGAGAATTACAGATCAGGGTTGGGTTATAAAAAAATATCTGAAATGTTGAACACCCCACAGAGCACCATTAAATCCATTATTAAAAAATAGAAAGAACATGGCACTACAACAAACCTGCCAAGAGAAGGCCGCCCACCAAAACTCACGGACCAGGCAAGGAAAGCATTAATCAGAGAGCCAACAAAGAGACCAAAGATAACCCTGAAAGCTCCACAGTATCTGTCCATAGGACCACTTTAAGCCTTTCACTCCACAGAGCTGGACTTTACGGAAGAGTGGGCAGAAAAAATATATTGCTTCAAGAAAAAAAATAAGCAAACACATTTGGTGTTCGCCAAAAGGTATGTGGGAGACTCCCCAAACATATGGAAGAAGCTACTTTGGTCAGATGAGACGAAAATTGAGCTTTTTGGCCATCAAGGAAAATGCAATGTCTGGCGCAAACCCAACATCGCTCATCACCCCGAGAATACCATCCCCACAGTGAAGTATGGTGGTGGCAGCATCATGCTGTGGGGATGTTTTTCATCGGCAGGGACTGGGAAACTAGTCAGAATTGAAGGAATGATGGATTGCGCTAAATACAGAGAAATTCTTGAGTTTCACTCTTCCAGAGATTTGAGACTGGGAGGGAGGTTCACCTTCCAGCAGGACAATGACCCTAAGCATACTGTTAAAGAAACACTTTAGTGTTTTAAGGGGAAACATTTAAATGTCTTGGAATGGCCTAGTCAAAGCCCAGACCTCAATCCAATTGAGAATCTGTGGTATACCTTAAAGATTGCTGTACACCAGCGGAACCCATCCAACTTAAAGGAGCTGGAGCAATTTTTCCTTGAAGAATGGGCAAAAATCCCGGTGGCTAGATGTGCCAAGTTTATAGAAACATACCCCAAGAGACTTGCAGCTGTAATTGCTGCAAAAGGTGGCTCTACAAAGTTTTGACTTTGGGGAGGGTGAATAGTTATGCACGCTCAAGTTTTCTGTTTTTTTGTCTTATTTCTTGTTTGTTTCACAATAAAACATATTCTGAATCTTCAAAGTGGTAAGCATGTTGTGTAAATCAAATGATACAAACCCCCCCAAAAATCCATTTTAATTTCAGGTTGTAAGGCAACAAAATAGGAAAAATGCCAAGGGAAGTGAATACTTTCGCAAGCCACTGTATATTGGTCACAATCTTTGCTGTGAGTTCATTGTAGACTCTCAGACGAGCAGCAGCATCTAGGTGCAGCAGCAACTTGAACCGGGGGTCCAAAGCGGTGCTCTTGTGTAAGAAGTCTTGGACACCAGGGTCAGCATATCTAGGCTCCAGTTTAACTCTGACAGCAGTCTTGACATCCCTTACTGCTGGTTCATCTTCATCAGATGCCACCATTGGTTTCAGGATCATTGTTTTCATAGGCAGGACCATGGAAACTGATGGAATGCTCTCAGTGCATATCAGTGTTGTGACTGTTTTGAGAGGTTTGCAAACTTTGATAACTTCCTCTGCTAGTCTTATGTCATTTTTTGACAAAGTCACAATATCTTTGACATTCTTTCTCACAGCTTGATCAGTCAGTGTAGGATACACCACAACTTTCTGTTCAAGGTATCTCTCAACTATGTCATGTGTCATGACGTTGGCCTCTTTGGGTACAGGGAGGACAGTTGACCCCCTCCCCTTTGTACCATCCCCCAACCTACCTTTCCCCCAACCCAGGCCCTGTGTGAAAGGGTTGTAAAAACTCTAAGAGGAGAATCTCCTACCACATGTTTCATAGAGAGACAAAGGAAATTCTTCCAACTCATAGAATTGGAGAACCGAGCGACATGTGTGTTCTGGAGAAGGTATGGAAGATTGATGAAGAATCCAGCTACGAACTGGTCCGCTTGGTACAATTTTGTGATACTCAGAAGAGACAATATAGCCATATTACCATAAAACTGTTTATATAATAGCCTCAGCGATGAGACTTGCATCATAATGGTTGTATAAAATGTATTAATAAGGATAAAGCTATTTGTAATACATTGAGATGCTATGTACTGATGTTAATGTGATAGAATTGGATTTCTGTACCAAGCTTAACTCAGCCATCGGCACGCCCCCCAGGGACACAGACAGGACCAGGCGTCATTTGACAAGCCTGTTCTAGGGTCACTATAAAACTATACCCTGAGCTACATTTCTTGAGACCAGGCCTCCACTCCATGGCCAATAGGTTTTACCATCCAATTCCTCTACTGAAAGTGAACTACACCACGTGGTTAACTTTTAGACTATCGAGACCGACAGAATAAGAACAAGTCTTTGATATTAATTATTAGTCTGCAGCTAAGTAAATTATATCATCGAACGCGAAGACCAACAAAACATCCATTCTATGACGACATTAATGAATGTCGCTCTGAAAGATCCATTCTAACCGAGAGAGAGAGAGAGAGAGAGAGAGAGAGAACGCGGACAAAACTCTCCAACAGAACAGAACTCTCCAACAAGGATCCCGATGACACACTGAGCGTAAATATATATTGATTGCAATTGTTCCCGAATGAGTGAGCGTTCAATTGTCAATTGTTAATATTAATGAACTCTGTCTACCTCCTCAGCTGACCGTTTATGGCCCATTGTCTAACAGACCAGCCAAGCCTGTTAGCCATTAGGGCACATTACTATACCAATCCTTTGTGACGATAATTACTGTTTGTATGTTTTCTGTTAATTACTTAGTGTAGTAAATAAATGATTTTAAGACAATTGATGTATGGATAATTTTAGTAAAGACTGGGTTCGTGCAGATACAACAATTTACAACGTTTGGAATGAGACTGGACTCGGGGTAAAACACACCATTTAAACCAGAAGATAATCGGCCTATACTATAATATAGGAAAGTTATATTAGGAAAATTATAACTTTGTAATCTGAGTATTTTCCTTGGTGCCCCGATCTCCTAGTTAATTACAATTAAACGATTAATCAGTTTAATCGCGTGATAATAATTACAGGGAGTTAATTGATAAACATGTCTTCAGTTTAATGGTACCCCAAAGACATGACACATGGCTTGAATTTCATCTAGTAGGGACATCTTGGATTAGTTTGTGGTTTGGCAGCTCCAGCGTCTCCTGTTTTGTCTTGAAAACATGTGCAGCAGTTGTGCTTTTATGAAAGAAGGATACCACCTTCCTCATCTTTGCTAGGAGGCGAGAGATTGGATTCACTGACATTGCTTTTTGAGATGGTAGATTATTAACGTGAGCAAAGCGTCTGTGGCCCCAATCCAGCTAGTGCAACTGAATTTACAATATTTCTAGAGTTGTCAGTGGTCACAGGAATCATTATATTATCCCTTTCCAACTTCCACACTGCAACTACTTCCCTTAGCTCTTCCCCCAAGTTTACACTGGTGTGACTACTCTCAATGGGACGTGTTTGCAGGACATGGCTTTTTATCTCCCACTCTGCCATAATGAAATGAGCCGTTACAGTAAGGTAGCTCTCAACGTCAACAGTGAAGAGGCGATTCCGGGATGCTGGCCTTCTAGGCAGAGTTGCAAAGAAAAAGCCATATCTTAGACTGGCCAAAAAAAAGAAAAGATTAAGATGGGCAAAAGAACACAGACACTGGACAGAGGAACTCTGCCTAGAAGGCCAGCATCCCGGAGTCGCCTCTTCACTGTTGATGTTGAGACTGGTGTTTTGCGGGTACTATTTAATGAAGCTGCCAGTTGAGGACTTGTGAGGCATCTGTTTCTCAAACTAGACACTCTAATGTACTTTTCCTCTTGCTGAGTTATGCACCGGCCTCCCACCCCTCTTTCAACAGAAAGAGTAGCAGCAGTAGTAGCAGCAGCTGTAGGAGGAGCAGTAGTAGCAGCAGTAGCATCAGCAGTAGTAGTAGCAGCAGCAGCAGCAGTAGTAGGATCAGTAGTAGCAGCAGCAGTAGGATCAGTAGTAGCAACAGTAGTAGCAGCATTAGCAGCAGCAGTAGCAGCAGTAGCAGCAGTAGAAGCAGCAGCAGAAGCAGTAGTAGCAGCAGCAGAAGCAGTAGTAGGAGCAGCAGAAGCAGTAGTAGGAGCAGTAGTGGTAGTAGCAGCAGTAGGAGCAGCAGCAGTAGGAGCAGCAGCAGTAGGAACAGCAGCAGTAGGTAGGAGCAGCAGCAGTAGGAGCAGCAGCAGTAGTTGTAACAGCAGTAGTAGCAGCAGTAGCAGTAGTAGCAGCAGCAGCAGCAGCAGCAGTAGCAGCAGTAGTAGCAGCAGTAGTAGCAGTAGTAGCAGCAGTAGCAGTAGTAGCAGCAGCAGGATTAGCAGCATTAGTAGTAGCAGTAGCAGTAGTAGCAGCAATAGAAGCAGCAGTAGCAGCATAAGCAGTAGTAGCAGCAGCAGAAGCAGTAGTAGCAGCAGCAGAAGCAGTAGTAGGAGCAGTAGCGGTAGTAACAGCAGTAGTAGTAGCAGTAGTAGCAGCAGTAGGGGCAGCAGTAGGAGCAGCAGCAGTCGTTGTAACAGCAGTAGTAGCAGCAGTAGTAGCAGTAGCAGTAGTAGCAGCAGTAGCAGCAGCAGCAGTAGTTGTAGCAGCAGTAGTTGTAGCAGCAGTAGTTGTAACAGCAGTAGTAGTAGCAGTAGTAGCAGCAGTAGGGGCAGCAGTAGCAGTAGCAGCAGTAGTTGTAGCAGCAGTAGTTGTAGCAGCAGTAGTTGTAACAGCAGTAGTAGTAGCAGTAGTAGCAGCAGTAGGGGCAGCAGTAGCAGTAGCAGCAGTAGTTGTAGCAGCAGTAGTTGTAGCAGCAGTAGTTGCAGCAGCAGCAGCAGCAGCAGTAGTTGTAACAGCAGTAGTAGCAGCAGCTGTAGCAGCAGCAGTAGTTGTAACAGCAGTAGAAGCAGCAGTAGTAGCAGTAGCAGCAGTAGTAGCAGCAGTAGTAGCAGCAGTAGTAGCAGGAGCAGTAGTTGTAGCAGCAGCTGTAGCAGCAGCAGTAGTTGTAACAGCAGTAGAAGCAGCAGTAGAAGCAGCAGTAGTAGCAGCAGTAGTTGTAGCAGCAGCAGTAGTTGTAACAGTAGTTGTAGCAGCAGTAGTAGCAGCAGCAGTAGTAACAGCAGTAGAAGCAGCAGTAGTAGCAGCAGTAGTTGTAGCAGCAGCAGTAGTTGTTGCAGCAGTAGGAGCAGCAGCAGTAGTAACAGCAGTAGAAGCAGCAGTAGTAGCAGTAGTAACAGCAGTAGAAGCAGCAGTAGTAGCAGCAGTAGTTGTAGCAGCAGTAGTTGTAGCAGTAGTAGCAGCAGTAGTTGTAGCAGCAGTAGTTGTAGCAGCAGTAGTTGTAGCAGCAGCAGTAGCGGTAGTAGCAGCAGGAGCAGCAGCAGCAGCAGTAGTTGTAGCAGTATTAGCAGCAGTAGTTGTAGCAGCAGTAGTTGTAGCAGCAGTAGTTGTAGCAGCAGCAGTAGCGGTAGTAGCAGCAGGAGCAGCAGCAGCAGCAGTAGTTGTAACAGTAGTTGTAGCAGCAGTAGGAGCAGCAGCAGTAGTTGTAACAGCAGTGGTAGCAGCAGCAGCAGTAGTAGCAGTAGCAGTAGCAGTAGTAGCAGCAGTAGCAGTAGTAGCAGTAGTTGTAGCAGCAGTAGGAGCAGCAGCAGTAGTTGTAACAGCAGTAGTAGCAGCAGTAGCAGTAGCAGTAGCAGTAGCAGTAGCAGTAGCAGTAGTAGCAGCAGTAGCAGTAGTAGCAGTAGTTGTAACAGCAGTAGCAGTAGCAGTAGTAGCAGCAGTAGTAGCAGCAGGAGCAGCAGCAGCGGGAGGGAGGGAGGCAGATATGAGGATAGCAGCTTGTCAAAGCTGTCTCACTGGGTGATGTTAATATAGCAAAGCTAAGCTGGTAAAGGATTTAAGCAGCTTAGAAAGTACAGGGAAATAAACTTGATGATTCCTCTGCAGTTTGGAAAACTTCAAGCCTGGAAAGTTGAAATGCACATTCTACCTCGTTCTGATCACCTGGAAACTGAGCTGATTACAATTTGCACAATGGATTGGAAAAATAAAATAAATCAGAATTTCAGGTTGTGCCAGCGTTATGACATTCATTGAGGCATATGGTCTGTACATTTTTTTTAAAATAATAATGTGTGCCTTAAAAATATGGACACACAATTACTAAATAGTCTTAACCATTTCAGACGCCAGTAAGAATCTAACTACATCAATGGCTATGTTAGATTGATTGACTCTCACAACTGAGCTGCCAAATGTAATGGGTTTAGCTACATCAGGAATCAATGCAGTGTCTGGGCCTAACATGGTGAATCCCTTCAATTAATTGGGACACGACGGTTAAAGGTCCAATGCAGCCGTTTTTATCTAATATCAACCAATTTCTGGGTAACAATTAAGTATCTTACCTTGAAGAAAAAAGCTTGGATTTGACTAGGACTGTCTGGGAGTTGCCTGATAGGGGAGGGGAAAACTGAAACTATCTGTTATTGACAGAGAGGTTTGGTCTATTAACTAATTCACCGCCTGGTGATGTCACCAGGCAGTGCAAAACTCCATCCCCACCAAAACAGGCAGAAATTTCAGGCGGTCTTTTCAAACAGCTCTTACACTAAAAGTTCATTATCATCATTTTCACAATTTCACTGTATTATTCCAAGAATCATAGTGTGGAAAATATATATATAAAAGACACGGAAATCTTTAAATCGACCTCATCTCTATGTTTTGGTCTCTTATCCTATCTCTTGGCAGGGGATAAACCAATAAACCATGGATTGAATAAATACATCATTGGGATTAACATGAGGGTATCACCTCTCGATATAGGATCAAGTGGCAAAGACATGATCAATATTAATCGGTAAACACATCTACAAAACTAACATCCTCATTCAGCCAACATTACATCTCCCATATAGACTCAGTGCTGCGGTGCCACAGGTTGTCTCAGTACACACCATGGCACACTGACTACACTGTATGACAGATCCATAGTGATCAGTCCTCCAGGAATCAATCACACAAATGGACCCAATACAATCACATAAATGTAATTCAGAATGCTGTGCATTACATGGGCAACATTTCCATCATGGTATGTGGATCTGAAGTCACATCGGACTGTGGCCGCTGATGATATATTGTTTAAGCCTTATAGTTTTATGGATTTCCTGTCTGGACCGTCGGATGTCAGCACTGACCTGAATGTTGACCTTGTCAGAACAGGGGTCCATCGGTTGCAGTTGACTCTGTCCCCCCCCCCCCCCCTTCCAGCCTGACACCACCCCTCACTGTTCCCCTCGCTGTCCTCTCCTCTGCTCTCCTCTACCCCTGTCCTCCTCTCTTTACCTCTCCTCCCACCCCCACACCTCATCCTCTACCCTACCGTCTCTCCTCTCATCTCCTTTCCTCTACTCTCCTCTCCTCCCATCTCCTCTCTGCTCCTCTGGCAGCTTTGGTAGGTTCCATTTACCAACACTTTCACCCAACATTCCTGCTGCCATGATAATACCCCCAATAACAGCCATAATCCCAGCATGCAGCACTGCTCAATTACAGCCTTCAGGAGGATGGGATTATGGACAGGAATGGCAGGAAGGGAGGGGTGGGGGGGATGAGAGGGGGAGAGAGAGAGGGGAGGCAGGCTTTTACTGCCATGAAGGGCTGTAGATGCACAGACAGGCGCAGCGGCAGAGGGTAAATGCCAAATAGGCTGTCACCAGCCGACAGTGCACTGAAGTGGAGAGAAACACAGCAGCACAGTAGAATTGGGAGGGAGGGAGGTGAAGGGGTGTCTGACGGGGGGAGGTAGGTGGAGGGGGAGGTGGAGGGAGGAGGAGGGGTGTCTGAAGGTTGAGGGTGGGAGGTGGAGGGGGAGTTGGAGGGGTGTCTGATGGGGAGGGAGGGAGGTGGAGGGGTAGGTGTGTTTGACAGGGGAGGGAGGGGAGGGGTGTCTGATGGGGGAGGGGGAGAAGTGGAGGGGGGTGGTAATTTTGACTTCTAGAGCTGAGGAGGGAGGGTGAGAGGAAGGGAAACACAATGGGTGATGGGGACGTTGGTCGGGGTGGTTAGTCACAGTTTCAGCTCCAAAATATGTCTACCCATCTAGCTAACGCACCCATGGTGAGAGAGCAACCTTGGGAAAATCCTCTGTATTATCATTAACAGCAGACTAGTTCATTTCCTCAGTGAAAACAATGTACTGAGCAAGTGTCATATTGGCTTTTTACCAAATTACCGTACGACAGACCACGTATTCATCCTGCAAACCCTAATTGACAAACAAACACACCAAAACAAAGGCAAAGTCTTCTAATGCTTTGTTGATTTCAAAAAAGCCTTCAACTCAATTTGGCATGAGGGTCTGCTATACAAATTGATGGAAAGTGGTGTTGGGGAAAAAAATACAACATTATAAAATCCATGTACACAACCAACAATTGTGCGGTTAAATTTGGCAAAAACACACACATTTCCTTCCACAGGGCCATGGGGTGAGACAGGGATGCAGCTTAAGCCCAGCCTCTTCAACATATACTGTATATCAACAAATTGGCTAGGGCACTAGAACAGTCTGTAGCACCCGGACTCACCCTACTAGATTCTGAAGTCAAATGTCTACTGTTTGCTGATGATCTGGTGCTTCTGTCCCCAACCAAGAACAGCCTACAGCAGCACCTAGATCTTCTGCACAGATTCTGTCAGACCTGGGCCGTGACAGTAAATCTCAGTAAGACAAAAATAATGGCAATTCAAAAAAGGTTCAGTCGCCAGGACCACAAATACAAATTCCATCTCGACACTGTTGCCCTAGACCACACAAAAAACGACACATACCTCGGCCTAAACATCAGTGCCACAGGTAACTTCCACAAAGCGGTGAACGAGCTGAGAGACAAGGGAAGAAGGGCCTTCTGTGGCCATCAAAAGGAACCTAAAATTTGACATATCAATTAGGATCTGGCTAAAAATACTTGAATCAGTTATAGAACCCATTGTCCTTTATGGTTGTGAGGTCTGGGGTCCGCTCATCAACCAAGAATTCACAAAATGGGACAAACACAAAATTGAGACTGCATGCAGAATTCTGCAAAAATATCCTCAGTGTACAACGTAACACACCAAATAAGGCATGCAGAGCAGAATTAGGCCAATACCCGCTAATTATCACAATCCAGAAAAGAGACATTAAAACCTGTTGGGGATAGGGGGCAGTATTTGCACGGCCGGATAAAAAACGTACCCGATTTAATCTGGTTACTACTCCTGCCCAGTAACTAGAATATGCATATAATTGTTTGATTTGGATAGAAAACACCCTAAAGTTTCTAAAACTGTTTGAATGGTGTCTGTGAGTATAACAGAACTCATATGGCAGTCAAAACCCTGAGACAAATCCTGACAGGAAACTGAAATCTGATGTGTGGATATCACTTCAAACATTTGCCATTGAAGCACACAGGGGGTTATGAATCATTTAGCACTTCCTATGGCTTCCACTAGATGTCCCCAGTCTTTACAAAGTGGTTTGAGTCTTCTATGGTAGAAACTGACCCAAAGAGAGGCTGTTGATATTGGTCACAGGGGATGGGCCATTACCATTGTGACGTCGGCGCCCATAGCTACGCTCTCTTTTCGAAACGTTTTGAAAGACAATGCAACCGTTCCCATGGAATCTTATTGGAGCTCTAGTTGAAAAACGGCCAAAAGATTTATGTTATACAACGTTTGACATGTTTGAATGAACTTAAATATATATTTTTTGCTCATTCCTGACGACAAGTCCGACGCACACGGTACATTTTCAGTAGCCTTCGGAGCGCGCTAACACTATTGGGACATAAATTATTAACTTTTTCGAACAAAACCACATTTGTTATGGACCTGGGATTCCTAGAAGTGCCTTCTGATAAAGATAATCAAAGGTAAGGGATTATTTACAATAGTATTTTTGATGGTTGATTGTTCCAAGATGGCTCAAAACATGTATAGCCTAGACTATTTTTCTGGGCATACCACGTAGTTTATTGCAAAGTGTGATTTCCCAGTAAAGTTATTTTTAAATCTGGCAAAGCGATGGCATTCAAGACATGTTAATATATAAGTCTTTGAATGACAATATTACATTTTAACAATATTTTCGAATAGTAATTTTGTAAATTTTAGCGCTAATTCACCGGAAGCATTTGAGGGAAAAGATTTTCTGAACGTCACGCGCCGATGTAAAATGCTGTTTTTATATATAAATATGAACTTTATCGAACATAAAATGCATGTGTTGTGTAACATGATGTCCTAGGAGTGTCATCTGATGAAGGTTGTCAAAGGTTAGTGCTGCATTTATCTGTGTTTTGGGTATTTGTGATGCATCTAGTTGCTTTGAAAATGGCTGTGTGATTGGGTACTCTGCTGACATAATCTAATGTTTTGCTTTTGCTGTAAAGCCTTTTTGAAATCGGACAACGTGGTTCGATTCAGGAGAGGTGTATCTATAAAACGGTGTAAAATAGTCATATGTTTGAGAAATTGAAGTCATAGCATTTATGAGGTTTTGCATTTCGCGCGACGCGATTCCACTGGCTGTTGATTAGGGTGGGATGCAAGCGTCCCACTGGCCCAGAGAGGTTAAATTCTACAACCACCTAAAAGGCAGCGATTCCCAAACTTTCCATAACAAAGCCATCACCATTCAGAGAGATGAACCTGGAGAAGAATCCCCTAAGGAAGCATGTCATAGGGCTCTGTTCACAAACACAAACAGACCCCACAGAGCACCAGGAAAGCAACACAATTAGACCCAACCAAATCATAAGAAAACAAAAAGATAATTACTTGACACATTGGAAAGAATTAATAAAAAAAACAGAGCAAACTAGAATGCTATTTGGCCAGGCTATGTCCACACTGTCCTCAAAATGAGGTGGAAACTGAGCTGCAAATGTATGACCATATTAGAGACACATATTTCCCCCTGATTACACAGATCCACAAAGAATTCTAAAACAAATCCAATTTTGATAAACTCCCATATCTACTGGGTGCAATACCACAGTGTGCCATCACAGCAGCAAGATTTGTAACCTGTTGCCACAAGTAAAGGGCAACCAGTGAATAACAAACACCATTGTAAATACAAACCATGTTTATATATTTTTATTTTCCCTTTTGTACTTTAACTATTTGCACATCGTTACAACACTGTATATAGACATAATATAACATTTAAAATGTCTTTATTCTTGTCACAACGTCCACAGAAGGTGGCGCCTCTCCCCGTTCGGGCGGCGCTCGGCGTCGCTGGCCTACTAGCTGCCACCGATTTCCTTCTCTGTTTCGTTTGGTTATGTCTGTGTAGGTTAGCACCTGTTTTGGGTTAAGTCATTAGTGGGGTTATTTAATCTGTCTGTTTTTTGTTTGGGGTTGTGTGGGATTGTTAGGGATCCGTAGTAGGTTGGGTATTTTAGTTTTGACTCCGCTATGCCCTTACATAGGCATGAGGGTCTGCCGGGCTGCGCCCCAACTCAGTTAGGATTTTTCCTGTCCTTTACAGTTTGTACCCTGCCTTGGGTTGTGGGATATTTGGACTCATTCGTTAAACGTGTGTTTTCACGTAGTTGTGTCTCCTGCGCCTGACTTCACCCCTCCTACATTCCAGAGACGGTTCTGACAATTCTTTTGGAACTTCTGTGAGTGATATGTTTACTGTTCATTTTTATTGTTAATTTCACTTTTGTTTATTATCTACTTCATTTGCTTTGGCAATGTTTACATATGTTTCCCATGTCAATAAAGCCCTTAAATTGAATTGAATTTAATTGAGTGTTGAGCTCAGAAAAATAAGGAAGGGGGCTAATGTCTCCACACTACCAATTACTGAATCAGCTACACATACAGTGTACCTCTCTCATCCCTTCAGTAGTGAATGTTGATTGAGAGGGTGCTGGCAAGAAGATGAGCAGTAATCAACTCCACATCAGAACAGGCGCCGTGTCACACACAGACCCTGCTAGCCATGCAGGCATCCAGCAGAGAAGATTACATTTATCCACATGTCAATGTTCCGGTCTGTGTGTTCGTCAGAGGGCTCACATCAGTAGACATTTAAACAGCCCATGAAATGTACTATGAAATGATTGATTATGATCCATAGAATGTGTGAGCATTTTTGGGGGATACTCCTATGAATTTTAAGAGTGTTTTGGTACTCAACTCAATACACCATGAAGTAAAAGAGCATTTCAGATGACGCTGACAGTCCATCAATATGTGTTTCTGCCCCCCACAGAGACAGAGACAGCATCTTCCTCTCTTCTCTATTCCGAGGGGAACCTTCACTTTCTCTTGTCAGGTTCTGTTCCACTGATTCTCCTGATGACACACACACACACACACACACACACACACACACTAGTGAACCGAGCCACAGAGCCGTGGCCACCAAACCATGAAGTGGGAAATAAAAACAGAACACAAGCAGATCAACTATCTGAGCTGCCAGTGTCACTGATCAGTGAGTAGGAATGGCTAAAACAAGTCAGCCATCCTGCCCAGTTGGGGCTGCAGTGGACTGGGACAACTGAACCCACTGAAGTGTGTCCTCACCACAGTCCAGCTAGCATTCAACAACAACACAAATAAAAACTATTTCCTCTGCTGATAT
This sequence comes from Salmo trutta, assembly GCF_901001165.1. Classification (NCBI taxonomy): domain Eukaryota; kingdom Metazoa; phylum Chordata; class Actinopteri; order Salmoniformes; family Salmonidae; genus Salmo; species Salmo trutta. The sequence goes on from NC_042982.1 coordinate 34,503,180, forward strand.
CCATCTGTATCTATCTACACACACACAAAACACACACACACTTTGGCTGTGTGCTTAGGGAAAGTAGTGTCCATGTTGGAACTCCCCTTCAGCCTGCTCCAGCACAGGGAAGTTTGGGAGCCTCTGTGTCTCTCACAGTGAACTTTAGCTCCGTCCAGTACAGGGCAGTTTGGGAGCCGCTGTGTCTCTCACGGTGAACTTTAGCTCCGTCCAGAACAGGGCAGTTTGGGAGCCTCTGTGTCTCTCACAGTGAACTTTAGCTCCGTCCAGTACAGGGCAGTTTGGGAGCCTCTGTGTCTCTCACAGTGAACTTTGGCTCCGTCCAGTACAGGGCATTTTGGCTGCCTCTGTGTCTCTCACGGTGAACTTTAGCTCCATCCAGTACAGGGCAGTTTGGGAGCCACTGTGTCTCTCACAGTAAAGTTCTGTGTCATTACCACTGCCTTTCCCAAAACGGATCGTCAGTTTTCATCAATATATATGGATGGAGTTCAAGAGGTGGAAGTGCCTGCTGGTGAACAAGCAGCAGTGGGTTTGACCCTGCTCCATGTGTCCCTCAAGTACCATCAGTTTAATGCCCCAACCTGGGGAGGGAGGTGGCCTGGTCCAATCAGTCGTTTAAAACAAGTGGGTAGAGAATAGCCCATTGGCAGGGGGTTGGGGTACAGGGGGTTGGGGTACAGGGGGTTGGGGTACAGGGGGTTGCGCTGGGGGAGACAGGGGGTTGCGCTGGGGGAGACAGGGGGTTGGGGTACAGGGGGTTGCGCTGGGGGAGACAGGGGGTTCACCCGGTATAGAGTCAGGGTACAAATAGAGTTGCCATAGTGATGTCCTAGCCAGGTGTCGTGTCTTTGTCTATGCCAGATTAAGTGATATGACATGCTATTCTATAAAATCCTTTCTCTGTAATTAATATTACCTGATTAAGCTAATCATGTAAATGTAATTAACCAGAAAGTCGGGACACCACGGAAGAGTGTTTATAGAGCCGTTATCTTCCGAATAAACTCTTAAAAACGTAGTATTATTTTACATCGATAGCAGTCAATATTAATCGTCATATTTTCAGTCTCATAATGAAAGTTGTAAATTCTTGGTTATCTTCACGAACCCTGGCTAACAAGTTGAATCAGCAATACAAAATTGGGTTTAATTATTTATTTACTAAATACCTAACTAATCACACAGAATTACATATACACAGAATACAAATGATGTCATACAGAAAACGGCCCTGGTGGACGGAGCCGACATGGCGGCTTGTTACACAAAGAAAGGTGGTTGGGCTTGAATGAAAGAGCGGGAAGACTTAGGAACAAAGAAACAGCAGCTATGCTATCGTAAATACAGAATCTTATGCATTCTAAATTACCGCCCATTTGGAAAAGGAAAATGCAATAAATATTTACTCTAAGCTGCGCTTCGGTAGATTGGTCGTAGATGCTGGCCGGGTTGGCCAACAGATCTTCCTGTCCTAGGAAGAATGTCTCTGGTGGTAAATTGGATACGTGGTGGTATCTTCGTCTGTGGTAGACTGGGTCCGTCGTCCGTCCTTTCCTAGCCCACGTCTACAGCAGCCGCTGCTAACTCAACGGCAAGGAAGTATCACTTCTGTAGTGAATAAGTTCAAAGTTCATACCATTCACAACCAAAGCTCATGCCGAGGTTGGCTTAGTTCTGTACTTGACATGTGTGTCCTTGTAACGCAGAGGCTGCAGACCTCACGTAGTGGAACTCTGGAGAACATTGGTCATTGTCTTATATAGTGGCAAGGGGAGGAGGGTGTGTTTCATCGTTTATAACCCCTGTCTCTTCACATGGGCGTGCCACTGATCAAGCAGGGCACTTTCCTTATGAAAACCCAATTCTCTCAATTGGAAGCTAAAATTACATTTAATCTCCTAACAAACAATTTCAATATCAAACATTTCAATTGCATAACAATTCCATGTGACTCTGATAACTAGAGTGTGTATACTTTCCCAGGTACAGTTTATGTCGTCCTGTCATCAGTCATAATGTCTCAGATGACAACTGAACTGACATCCATACTCATTAAGTTCCAAAGCATATTTCCAACTCGTTTTATTACCAAAATATGGTTCCTTTTCCCCCCACTTCTTTGATGTTCCCAGACTCTCTATATTTAACAAAGGCTATTCAAAAGTCCTTCAGTAGGGTCAGAGAGGGAGGGGAAGGGAGAAAGGTATTTATGGGGGGGTCATAAACCTTACCCACAGGCCAACATCATGACACAGGCAACCTTGCTTATTTCCCCCCCTGCTGCTGGTTCATCGCAGAACCAACCGGCAGGACATAAACCAAGCTTGGAGTGGGAGGAGGAACTGGTGCAGGATCAGCGTTTACATGCATTGGGAAAATATTAATATTGTGAATTAACATATCTATGTGAAGAAACTCAGACATGTGCATTCTAATGACTTCCAAAGCAACAGATGTCAAGACAAACTCTCTCTCTCTCTCATTCTCTATCCCTCTCTCTCTGCTCCTCCAAGACCCGTGACGGGATGAAGGACAGAGTCATGACACCAAATGAGGGAGGAAGAAGAGTCTTCCATATGCTTGTGCTAATCAGTTGAGAACAACACGGTCTTTGAGCCACAGGAGGAAACACAGGAAGCCAGACACAAGATCAGAGTCAGAAGCATGTGACGACATCATCACTATTTTAGATAGGAGACTCATGGAGGATGAGGTCACCAGCATGAGCTGGCAATCACACTTGTGACTCGTGGAGGTGGGTAAGGAAGGACAAAATGAGACAAGGAGAGAGGGAAGGAGACAGATGGAGAGAAACAAAAAGTAGGTGAGTGCCTCCATCTAGTTTGAGAAGTGTTTGCATGAGGCTGTCAACAAGGTTGGGTAGTTTAACACTATCCATAACAACAAGTCTTCTGAGGATGGTCTCTGATGGACTGGGTTAACACTAGAGCAAAGGTTGTGTAGTCATTTTAGGATACTAATACACTTTAATTCTTTCATACAGGTGGCACTTTATTAGTACCCTAAAAATACTACACAGACTTTGCTCTAGTATTAAACCAGTCACCTATCTCAGATATTTCTTGCTTTGACTTATGAGTAGTTCTACAGTATTTCCACCCACTTCCTTTAACGCCCCAAGCCAAGAGCTAAGCCAACACACAACAACTCAGAACAGCTGGTATAGAAAGGAAACAGGAAGAGGCACAAAGGAACCAGGACCTTTCAAGCCAGCAGGTGCCCTGCCTAGCAGAGACAGAGACATCACATGTCCCTTCTCCCCCATCTCCCAAAGCTATGCTCATTACTGAGGGAAGCAGCAGATACTGGGCCCAGATCCCAGGGGGCCAATCACACAGACAACCTATCATGGAGACAACAAGAGCTGGTCTGGAGGAGACATGGAGACCACTAGAGCTGGTCTGGAGGAGACATGGAGACCACTAGAGCTGGTCTGGAGGAGACATGGAGACCACTAGAGCTGATCTGGAGGAGACATGGAGACCACTAGAGCTGGTCTGGAGGAGACATGGAGACCACTAGAGCTGGTCTGGGGGAGACATGGAGACCACTAGAGCTGGTCTGGAGGAGACATGGAGACCACTAGAGCTGGTCTGGGGGAGACATGGAGACCACTAGAGCTGGTCTGGAGGAGACATGGAGACCACTAGAGCTGGTCTGGAGGAGACATGGAGACCACTAGAGCTGGTCTGGAGGAGACATGGAGACCACTAGAGCTGGTCTGGAGGAGAAATGGAGACCACTAGAGCTGGTCTGGAGGAGACATGGAGACCACTAGAGCTGGTCTGGAGGAGACATGGAGACCACTAGAGCTGGTCTGGAGGAGACATGGAGACAACTAGAGCTGGTCTGGAGGAGACATGGAGACCACTAGAGCTGGTCTGGAGGAGACATGGAGACCACTAGAGCTGGTCTGGAGGAGACATGGAGACCACTAGAGCTGATCTGGAGGAGACATGGAGACCACTAGAGCTGGTCTGGAGGAGACATGGAGACCACTAGAGCTGGTCTGGGGGAGACATGGAGACCACTAGAGCTGGTCTGGAGGAGACATGGAGACCACTAGAGCTGGTCTGGGGAGACATTGAGACCACTAGAGCTGGTCTGGGGGAGACATGGAGACCACTAGAGCTGGTCTGGGGGAGACATGGAGACCACTAGAGCTGGTCTGGAGGAGACATGGAGACAGGGCCAGTCCAGTGTACTGTATGGTAGTTTACAGGCAGGCCTGTCTCAACACAGATACAATATGACGGCAGAGTGTCTTCTGTGTGCTCTGTGATGTGAGACAGGCTGATGTCTTGATTCAGTGTCCAGAAACTGGATGTGTAGCCTATCCCACACACAGAGTGTTGTATGCATACAGTATAAATACATATATGCTGATACATGCAAACACACACACGCACCCGTGTACCTCTACCACAGTGTACTGTACCTTTAACTTCCTTCTTAGCCCTGTTGACGTCCTCTCTGCTTAAACACACCCGTGGCTGAGCTTCAGCAGGCCTTGTTACATTATTGAATAGCATGGATTTTAAAAGAAACACTAAAGCATCCCCTGATGACTGCCTCCTTTACTCATAGAGCTCCTATTATCCAATCAACAGCCGCTCCATGTCTCTCCATGCTCCAGGTCTCATATTATCCAATCAACAGCCTCTCCATAGCTCTCCATGCTCCAGGTCTCAACAGCCTCTCCATGGCTCTCCATGCGCCAGGTCTCCTATTATCCAATCAACAGCCTCTCCATGGCTCTCCATGCGCCAGGTCTCCTATTATCCAATCAACAGCCTCTCCATGGCTCTCCATGCTCCAGTTCTGCTATTATCCAACCGACAGCCTTTCACCATGGCTCTCCATGCTCCAGGTCTGCTATTATCCAATCAACAGCCTTTCACCATGGCTCTCCATGCGCCAGGTCTCCTATTATCCAATCAACAGCCTCTCCATGGCTCTCCATGCTCCAGGTCTGCTATTATCCAATCAACAGCCTCTCCATGGCTCTCCATGCTCCAGGTCTGCTATTATCCAACCGCCAGCCTTTCACCATGGCTCTCCGTGCTCCAGGTCTCCTATTATCCAATCAACAGCCTCTCCTTGGCTCTCCATGCTCCAGGTCTGCTATTATCCAACCGCCAGCCTTTCACCATGGCTCTCCATGTTCCAGGTCTGCTATTATCCAACCGACAGCCTTTCACCATGGCTCTCCATGCTCCAGGTCTGCTATTATCCAACCGACAGCCTTTCACCATGGCTCTCCATGCTCCAGGTCTGCTATTATCCAATCAACAGCCTCTCCATGGCTCTCCATGCTCCAGGTCTGCTATTATCCAATCAACAGCCTCTCCATGGCTCTCCATGCTCCAGGTCTGCTATTATCCAACCGACAGCCTTTCACCATGGCTCTCCATGCTCCAGGTCTGCTATTATCCAACCGACAGCCTTTCGCCATGGCTCTCCATGCTCCAGGTCTGCTATTATCCAATCAACAGCCTCTCCTTGGCTCTCCATGTTCCAGGTCTGCTATTATCCAACCGACAGCCTTTCACCATGGCTCTCCATGCTCCAGGTCTGCTATTATCCAACCGACAGCCTTTCACCATGGCTCTCCATGCTCCAGGTCTGCTATTATCCAATCAACAGCCTTTCACCATGGCTCTCCATGCTCCAAGTCTGCTATTATCCAACCAACAGCCTTTCACCATGGCTCTCCATGCTCCAGGTCTGCTATTATCCAATCAACAGCCTCTCCATGGCTCTCCATGCTCCAGGTCTGCTATTATCCAACCGCCAGCCTTTCACCATGGCTCCATGCTCCAGGTCTGCTATTATCCAACCAACAGCCTTTCACCATGGCTCTCCATGCTCCAGGTCTGCTATTATCCAACCGACAGCCTTTCGCCATGGCTCTCCATGCTCCAGGTCTGCTATTATCCAATCAACAGCCTCTCCTTGGCTCTCCATGTTCCAGGTCTGCTATTATCCAACCGACAGCCTTTCACCATGGCTCTCCATGCTCCAGGTCTGCTATTATCCAACCGACAGCCTTTCACCATGGCTCTCCATGCTCCAGGTCTGCTATCATCCAACCGCCAGCCTTTCACCATGGCTCTCCATGCTCCAGGTCTGCTATTATCCAACCAACAGCCTTTCACCATGGCTCTCCATGCTCCAGGTCTGCTATTATCCAACCGACAGCCTTTCGCCATGGCTCTCCATGTTCCAGGTCTGCTATTATCCAATCAACAGCCTTTCACCATGGCTCTCCATGCTCCAGGTCTGCTATTATCCAATCAACAGCCTTTCACCATGGCTCTCCATGCTCCAGGTCTGCTATTATCCAACCAACAGCCTTTCACCATGGCTCTCCATGCTCCAGGTCTGCTATTATCCAACCGACAGCCTTTCTCCATGGCTCTCCATGCTCCAGGTCTGCTATTATCCAATCAACAGCCTTTCACCATGGCTCTCCATGCTCCAGTCATAATGTGCTGCTGAGCATTCCTCTCTCCTGGTGAGATCTGCATTCGCACCATGGATTACAGCTGCCATCAGGTTCCCACATCACAGGAACGCATTCAGTGGGAAATGAAATGTATAGCATGAGGCCTGTGTATACTTATTAATCCATTATAGGACTCATAAGGTGACTTGGTTAAGCATGTGAAGGGGTGTGTTTGCATATATATATGTGTTTGTATGTGTGTGTAATGTGTATGCGTACATGTATGTGTACTTGCGGGGGGTTAACAGATGGCTAATGAAATGCAACCCCACCCTGTCCACAGATCCCATGCTGAGAGGATCCAGCAGTATCTGGGTCAGGAGCATGTTTCAGTAGAAGATGGTTGTTGCCTCCACAGACAAGATGGATCCTACATGTTGCCTCCACAGACAAGATAGATCCTACACGTTGCCTCCACAGACAAGATGGATCCTACATGTTGCCTCCACAGACAAAATGGATCCTACATGTTGCCTCCACAGACGAAATGGATCCTACACGTTGCCTCCACAGACAAGATGGATCCTACACGTTGCCTCCACAGACAAGATGTATCCTACATGTTGCCTCCACAGACGAAATGGATCCTACATGTTGTCTCCACAGACGAAATGGATCCTACATGTTGCTTCCACAGACAAGATGGATCCTACATGTTGCCTCCAGACGAGATGGATCCTACATGTTGCCTCCAGATGAGATGGATCCTACATGTTGCCTCCAGATGAGATGAATCCTACATGTTGCTTCCACAGACAAGATGGATCCTACATGTTGCCTCCACAGAAAAGATTGATCCTACATGTTGATTCCACAGACAAGATGGATCCTACATGTTGCCTCCAGACGAGATGGATCCTACATGTTGCCTCCAAAGACAAGATGTATCCTAAATGTTTCATCCACAGACGAGATGGATCCTACGTGTTGCCTCCACAGACGAGATGTATCCTACATGTTGCCTCCACAGACAAGAAGGATCCTAAATGTTGCTTCCACAGACAAGATGGATCCTACATGTTGCCTACACAGACGAGATGTATCCTATATGTTTCATCCACAGACGAGATGAATCCTACATGTTGCCTCCACAGACGAGATGGATCCTACATGTTGCCTCCACAGAGAAGATGGATTCTCCATGTTGCTTCCACAGACAAGATGGTTCCTACATGTTGCCTCCACAGACAAGATGAGGACTGACACTAAGGATACTAATCTGTCCTGAAATATGAATGTGTTGGGACACAATACATATTCCCAGCAATGGTGTACTTTCTCTCTCTCTCTGTGCGTGTGTGTGTGTGTGTGTGTGTGTGTGTGTGTGTGTGTGTGTGTGTGTGTGTGTGCGCATGCGAGCGGGTATGTTGGGTATCTGCATACTTTATAGGCTACGTACAGAGACTAGAGGAGAAAGGGGTGAGATGAGACTGAAGGATTCTGGGAATAGAATCAGCCAGGATGAGAGAGATGGTCAGGTGACTGTGATGTACAGATAAAGCTACACACTGCTATTTTAACCTCTGACCCTGGAGTTAGATATCGATCCCTGCTTATGTAACAGTGTAGCTTCCGTCCCTCTCCTCGCCCCTACCTGGGCTAGAACCAGGGACCCTCTGCACACATCTACAACTGCCTCCCACGAAGCATCGTTACCCATCACTCCACTACTTCAAGGTCTCAGAGCGAGTGATGTCACCGATTTAAACGCTATTAGCGCGCACCCCGTTAACTAGCGAGCCATTTCACATCGGTTAGACTTACATTCTCCTCCCCCATGTAAATATTATCCCACGGTCAGGCAACCCGCCTGCTTTGTGGGTAAAATAACGCCACCATAGAGCTTTAATATTGAATAAATGTGTACGGTCATAAAACGTGAACTGATCATTTAATTATATGCCAATGCATTTGATGAATAGCAATGGAACCCATGCATCTAATCTCACATTTAACTATGAAATCAATAGCTGCATTAATCACACCCCAGCAAGTCATTACCACACAGCGTGAAAAAACTATAAATATGAGACCTGATATGAATGACGGGAGGCTGGCAGGTGTTCAGGGGAAGGCCTGGCGGCTCCACTGTGACAGGGTGAGGTCTATTTAGTGTTGGGTGTAACTTTGAATCAAGGCTTAATTCGGCGTCTGGCAGGTGTAAATCCTGCTGTTCATTCAGAGACCTATTTAGACACATTCTAATGGTAAACGCAGATGCATTAATAAACAGCATGCTGGGCAGAGAGGGCAACATAGTTGAGAGGGTCCCCTCAAAACAGGTCCTATAAACATGCATAATCCATGAATTTCCTGACTAGGGATTGCATTTCCAAATGCCACACACATTAGGAAATAGCATCATAAGGCTGTACATTGAGTGAGTTGAGCAGTTACATTACTTCCTCACAGGATCCAGTTTAATCCCTTTCCCTGTAACCTCGAGAATGCTGAGGTAGGACAGAAAATAATACCTCAGAATATCTCCCAAAGTAGTCCTACTGGGATGAGATGTCAGTTCACATCCACTTCCTGGTAGAACAACCTCAAAGGTGGAATAAAAATTCTTAGTTTGTCTAAAGGTCTACATCACTCCGCTCCCTCCCTTTTTCCAGGAGTAGCTACCCACGTCCCTCTTCAAGACCTCTCTCTCTCTCTCTCTCTCTCTCTCTCTCTCTCTCTCTCTCTCTCTGTCTCTGTCCTCTGTCTCTTCTGTCTCTGTCTCTGTCT